>NW_018129926.1:1590-2496 GCF_001952655.1 Monopterus albus
CGATTGTTCTTGAAGTGAATCTACCTCCATTGATCTGTGTCCTGCTGTCTTTTGAGGTATGTCCAGTGAACTGACTGTATATTGGATATATTGCAGTGTAAAGTGCTTAATCAGTTTGTTTTGTTTGTAGATTGTTTAAGGGATTACCACATGCTCTCCAGGGGTGATAACTGATGTAAGCATGATCCTGCAGAAGTTGGCGTCCATCACACATGTTGTGCTAGAGTGACACGCAGCCAAGGTAGTCTTTAGCGCCATTGGTTTTAATTGTTTTGAGGTTTTTTTATGTTATTTATTAACAGTGGCTTTACTCTTTGCAGTAGTGACAGCCACTGCTGCTTTGCCTACTTTGCTTACTTTTGCTTCGTGTGCTTTTATGTTAAGAAGCTTACTCAGCAGTATATTTCCTATTCATTGTATAGTACCCAAGTTTTATGGTGTATGAGCTGTATATAAATGGTTTGAGGTGCAGGGAGACGAGACCTTCTTATGTTTGATTTGGGTTTGGTTTGGATTGATTGTTGTGATGTTTATTTATAGGTATTTTCTAATCTGGAGACCCCTGACCATTTTCTATTCCTGTTCTACACTGTATTTATTGAGTGGGGAGTAACTTCTTAAGCACTGTAAATAAAACCCACTAATTGCACCGAAGCCAGCCGCCTGGGTCTGTTTATTTTCTGCTCGCTCAGAATTGTGTCGAGCTGCCATAACACAACCATCCCCAGTTGGATGGCATGGTGGAGCGCTTCAACAGGACTCTGATTGATCAACTGGCTAAGACTCTTTTGACTTATGGGGGGGAATGGGATGACTATGTGAAGCATGTAGCTTTTGCGTACAACACCGCTGCTCATTCCTGTACTCGCTTTACACAAGTCTTCTTGACCCATGGTCGGGAAGCAC
>NW_018129927.1:0-217 GCF_001952655.1 Monopterus albus
TTCAAATACTTCTGTTCCTCACTGTTAAGACCATTTACCATAAACACTGAATAAACATTGGTTAGCCCGCTATTCTGCCTGCTGCAGCTACTACAACAGGTACTGGTAAAGGTAAAAATGTAGAGATATTAATCCACCTATACCGTTTATTCCTGAAGAGGTTCTCGGGGGGCTGGAGCCAATCCCAGCTGGGTGAGAGGCGGGGTGCACCCTGGAC
>NW_018129927.1:2023-2493 GCF_001952655.1 Monopterus albus
ACATGTAGAGGGTGAACAGAAAGGGGGGAAGCACCGTCCCCTGGGGCGCCCCTGTGCTGCAGACCGCCACATCCGACACACAGCCTTACGAACTGAGGTCTGTTTGTGAGGTAGTTTATGATCCGTTCAGAAGGTTCCTTGGGATGAGTTATTTTAGGAACTGGGACCACACAAGATGTCTTCCACAGAACCGGAACTCGCTCCAGGCTAAGACTCAGATGTACAGGACCACTTCACTGAGCTGGTCTGTAAACTCCCTGAGGACCCTGGGGCTGGTGTGGTCAGGGCCTGTGGCCTTCCTGGCCTTAATCCTCCTTAACTCCTTCCTCACCTGGTCCACCGTGAGGCTGAGGGGACGGGTGGGTGGTGACTGTTCAGGAGCTGTGGGATGTTGGGAACCCCCGTGACAGTGGGAGGAGGGGCAAGGTCTGGCAAGCACTTTGGAGCACATGCGTCAAACTCAAGGCCCG
>NW_018129928.1:0-2052 GCF_001952655.1 Monopterus albus
GTAACAAGAACTGAAGACCAACACTACCTCAGCCTGTTATGTGACTAGCAAAATACAAATTAGCAATAAAAATGTACACATTGGTTGACAAATCTACTCCCAAGCTTGTACTGTAATGTACCGTAACTGTACATAACCAGTGCTACGTACACAAAGAGAAAGCAATGTCTTGCATCACTGATCGTAGGCTATAGTTTGTAGTGCTCCAGTCGTCAGCACAGAGACAGCAGAGTAGCCACTGTGTCCCCCAGCTGTGCTGGCTCTCTCTCAGTCATCCAACACACACCCAAAGAGCTGAAAAAAATTTCAAAAATCAACTGGACTAGGTTTCGAGGTCGAAGACCTGTTGCTATCCACCGAGTTGATATGCTTTGTGAAAGCCTCCACCTCCTGGGTCCTGATTTTAACCCAAGTGTCGTCCACGTAGCGGAACCAGTGGCTGGGAGCGGTACCAGTGAAGGAAGACAGGGCTTTGTCCTCAATTTCTTCCATGTACAGGTTAGCAACTATAGGAGACACCGGGGAGCCCATAGTACGGCCATGCTACTGCCTATAGAAGTGCCCCCTAAACTAGAAGTAGGTAGTGTTTAAACAGAGTTCCAGCAGAGTGCAACTTGTCATCATCTACAACTCTGTTTTGAGATCTCTGTCCAAACATGCCCACCAGAACAACAGGCGTCGGTCCATATGTGAGGGCTCAAAGACAGGTATCTTACCGATACTGGGCTATAATGACTCAGTCGTTAGGGGACATTGTTGGCCATCAAAGGACTGAAACATCACCGATGGGGATAAATATCTCTGGCTCAAGGTCAGTCAGGCAAAACTGATGAAGCCTCGTAGATGAGAGGTGAAAGGTCTTCAACCTAGAAACCTAGTCCAGTTGATTTTTTTCTGAGTTTTTTCAGCTTACTATGACCTGGATGACTGAGAATCTGCAGGGAAACACCAAGAGACTTAAAGTGAAACTACATAACTGCATGTACAAAAAGTACATTCTTTCTCATATAATAAGAACAAAAATAAATGAATGTGAGGGCAATACGAATTACATACCACACACCATAACTCCTGCTACAATCTATTTCTAATGGGTTGTGTGCGACCATGATGTCAGAGATGGCAACTACTTTAAGTAACTACAAATATTTACTTCTGCATGAACTATTTTGTTGAAGTGGCACTTTTGTATGAGTTTTATTGTTTGGGGCCACATTTCATTAACATTAGGTGGGTGTCTGCTACAAATGGAACTAACATTACAGTTGGTTTCCTGTAGCAGAGACATACTGTAGCTAACACTCTCACATTTCTTTTCAACCAACTTTACCATTTAAAAACAAACTTTCTTTCACAATTAATCCTATAAACAGTCATATAAAGATCTAACAAACAGAATGACAAACCTGTGTCATGACTGCATCATGTTTTTCCAAATGGAAAAACAGTCACCTATAAGCACAACTTCAGCGCCTCCATTCAAAAAAATGAGATAATTTCCTCCACAGGCTATAACAAAGATGTCACGCCTCCTGCCCTCCAGTTTACAACAACAAAACATGCATCAAAAAAGACTCAGTTGACTCTAATTACACTTCTAGCCACCTGACCAGGCTGATATTTTGGAAGCGAACAAATTGCTAGCCTGACTCTAACCCTATCAAGTCACCTCAGCCAATCACAAACAGCCTTCGTCTCCTATAAGAGTTGGGTGCGTCCGACAACACATGGGTTACAGACTGCAAAGCTTCAGAGATTATGTCACTCTGCATGTTTCTTGTGCTTCTCGGTTCAATATGTGAGTATTTTAAACACTGTTCATCGATTCTGTGTGCATGGATAGAGGTCTGAGTGACAGGAATGGGTTTTAAAAGTATATACAATAACATTTTTATGTATTTCTATGCAGGTCTTACCAAGACCTCAGACATACGTCAGGACAGAGGGGTCATTAGAGCTCAAGTGGGGCAGAATGTGACTTTAAAGTGTTTTTGTC
The DNA here is from genome assembly GCF_001952655.1 of Monopterus albus. Lineage (NCBI taxonomy): Eukaryota > Metazoa > Chordata > Actinopteri > Synbranchiformes > Synbranchidae > Monopterus > Monopterus albus. The sequence continues at coordinate 1,997 of NW_018129928.1, forward strand.
AAGATGCTGCTGTAACCTTCCTTTCTTGGTACCAGCAAAGCTTAGGAGGCAAACCT
>NW_018129928.1:2316-2492 GCF_001952655.1 Monopterus albus
CGCCAAGCTGCTGCCTGGCAGCCAGAGCTGGAGCAACATTGTCTGGGCGACTCTGTGGATTTGAGCTGTATAGTACTGTATATGCTGAACCATGTGCACGGGAGCAGAGCCTCTACTGGTTCAGTCTGACATGGTGCATCTCAGCCAGTGGTCATGTATCCCAGTGCAGAACAGTG
>NW_018129929.1:0-2487 GCF_001952655.1 Monopterus albus
GAGGGCTATAACAAAACAGAAAACACAAAGTTTTGTTCAACACTGAACATCTGAGCATTTACATTATGATTTTATTCACAAAGTACATGTGATGCCAAAGAGACTTCACATAATGGACTCAGTTCTCCCGAGTACGTTGAATATAAAAATTAGAGTTGGGAAATCTTCTGCATAAGTTCTGGACGTGGGGTCATCGTTGCTTCTTTAGCAAACGTGTTACAGAAAAGTTGACCACAGTTGGAAAAATGGAACCCTACGGCGTCCTTTGGTTCCAAATCCACAGATCTTTACGAATCATGTCAAAATGTCAGTGTGTTTCTGTGGTGATAACAAAAGATGACTTTATCTCAGCATCCAGGTGTAAGCTGTGCTTTTCATAATGCTGTTCATCTCTCCACACTCAGTTTGTCTGGTTGTTACAATAACCTTCCTCACAGAGACTGACCTAAACATCAAGACACGACATCAGGAACTAAAAGACACCAACATTTACCCGAGTGACTGGAGGCGAAATCCATGGTTTTCATGGTCATTAGAGGATCTCATGTTCTCCTTATTTCTGTTCATTTTATTGCTAAAGAACAAGGCAGCTCATTTTCTATATTAACAGTATTTGTCAGTGCTGGACCAGATTATTCATCTGGGCCACAGATGTCCACTGATGATAAACTATTAACATTAGGGAAGCACAGACCAACTGAAATATGAAGTAAATGTTGAGAGTTCATCAGGTGACAAAGAGGAAGGGCCAATGAGGTGAAGCCCAGATCCATCAGAGCATCAAAGCTCTTCCTCTCTCTCCTCCCTTCTCACTGCAGACATGAAACTCTGGCTGAGAAACATCCTGATTCTGGCTCTGTGGAGAGGTCACTCTTTACACCGATTGTCTCCTTTAATCAATCATCTCTGTTGATTCATCTCTTCCTCTGCATGCTCTTTTCTTCCCCAGTGTAAAGGAGAAGACAAAGTGACCCAGCCAGGAGAAGACAAAACTGCTGCTGTAGGAGACACAATTACACTGGACTGTACTTTTGAGACAACTGACGAACTTCCCTACTTGTTCTGGTAAAAAATGAGAAGAAAATTCATCCCCACAGTACATGCTGAAATGTTTCTCAAACACAGTAGATAAAGCTCCAGAGTTCCAGGAAAACAGATTTAATGCTACAATCACCAAGCCATCAGCTCCTCTGACGATCCAGAAGCTTCAGCTGAATGATTCTGCTGTGTACTACTGTGCTCTGCGACCCACAGTGACAGGAAACACCAGGACTCTGTACAAAAACCTCTGGAGAAAACACAACCACAACAGTGGTTCAAAATGCTGCTGCTCGTCTTCTGCATGGGTACTAGAAAATTTTAGAGGTTCCTATGGCCAGATATAAATGTTGGGGTGACCGTGGTTCTACTGTTGCAGCCCTTAAATTGTGGAAAAGACTACATCTTAATGTCAGATCAGCTACTGACCTGGCCTTGCTTATACCAAACACATTTATTTGCCTTGGCTTTTAATACACAGTAGGGCCTGATGCTTTCCTTTTAATTTAATTTATTGAATGTATGTCATCTGTGGACTGATAGAGAGCATCCTCACTACTGGCATCTCTGTCTGGTATGGTAACACCACCCACGCACAGAGGAAAGCTCTTCAAAGAGTTATAAAGATTGCATTGGGACTAAACTCCCTGCTATGGACACACTATACACACAGTGCTGTCGTAAAGGAGCAGAGAACATAATCAGAGACCCACTCCACCCAGCTCACACGCTGCTCAGACACAAAAACTGCACCTACAGCCTCACGCACAGCAGGGCGGACAGTATCGTCACACACAGAACAAGACTTTACCACAGCTTTTCCCCTGCTGCAGTAAGACTGATGGCAAATACAAAGTGTGACAAGCCTGTGAAATAACCCCTCATTACCTCACTAAGTGAAATATCACATCCAACTCTACTATGTGAAATATTATGAGCAATATTTGAAGGTTTTTCACCATCTTTTCTATTATCTTATTATTATATTACTTTTTTGTTGTATTACGTTTTTATACTATGTCACTTTTACATAACTTTATTCTCAGACTAGATGTTCTTTTCTGGCTTTTAACTCTTTACCTGACTCCAAGAGAGCTGCACAAGAATTCCTATATGCCTCGATTGTCTGTTTATGCATAAATGGCAAACATATATCTCAAATCTGTGCATCTGACTTATTGTGTTGGTTTATTTTTGCACTGAACCTATTTATTTTATTTTAGTTATTTATTGTGATTTTATTCTGCCTATGTAAAGAACTTTGGTCAACTGGATGTTGGTTTTAAATAAATTTGATTTCATTTGACAACACAACGCTCCACACTGTCCACTAGAGGAAGTCACACTGTGAACTTCGCTGGTCTGTGTCAATACAGTTGGGATTTGTTGTACGGGTTCATGTTAACTAAAAATTATACAGAAAAATAAAACAGGGACTAAATTAATGTT
>NW_018129930.1:0-2483 GCF_001952655.1 Monopterus albus
TTCCAGGCCATCCAATAGCCACTAAAGGCAAATCCAGAAGCTGTACATGTCAGTCTGTGGGATTCTCCAGGCCTCAGTTCGAACTGCTGGCGTCCGCTGCAGGCTGGGTCGGCTGGGTTTTTTATATGGTTCTAATGTCTAGCATCCTGTGTGTGGCTAGCATCCAGGGGTTGTGGCTGAGCCATGCTGAGAGAGAGGACTATGCTATACTGGTGGGTGCATTACAGAGACGATATGGAGTGTTTGATCTGAAGGACTCATTGCGCTGTGAATTCAAACGTCGGGTCAGACAGTCGGGTGAATCGCTCCGTACCCTGGCACATGACATTGAGAGCTTGGGCAGGCGTGCATATGCCAGTTTGCCAGGTGTGACTCAGAGTGAGCTAATCTGTGATCAGTTTGTCCACGCCCTGACTCCTGTTGGCCTACGCCTGCATGTGCAGCTTGTGCGTCCTGTGACTCTGAGTGGGGCACTGGAATTAGCCTTAGAGAGAGAGGTTGCCACTGGTGGCATGGGGCAATCCACATCCCAGGGGGCATTGGCTTCTGTTGCTGTGGTGATGCAGGAGACAAAACCGGCATGGGCGGAGGAGCTGGTGCAGGCGATAAGGAATCTGTCAGTTGGTCCCTGGGACCGTGATACACGGCGTGAACCTCCGGCCTCCTGCTGGGGTTGTGGTCAGGCTGGTCACATCCTGCGTCGCTGTCTTAAGGCTAAGGAGCAGAAGGGAAACGATAGAGGGCCCGTGTAACCCGGGTACCACGGGCCCTGTCTGCCACTCACCAGGAGCCGCATTTCCTGAGGGAGGAGCACAGTGTTGCTGCCCTGCACGCCGATGCTGTGGAGACTGTAGGCTGGACAGAGCTGGGCTATCGTTGCCATGTTCCGTTGCTGGTTGGGAGTGTTTCATGCCCGGCGTTGGTGGATACAGGATCTACAGCCACGCTGGTGAGAACTGACGTTGTTCCAGTGGGGACCATTTTGGAGCCAACCTCAGTGACATTGCGGACAGTGACTGGACAGACAGCTGCAATGAGAGGTAGAGGGACTTTTGTTTTCACTGTTGGTGGCTTATCTGTGACTTTTCCTGCCTGGGTGGCTGATGTGAAGGATCCATGCCTCCTGGGGCTGGACTTTATGATGTTTATAGGGTGTGTTCTGGACCTGGGTTCAGGTAGTCTTGCTCTCCCAGGGGGGCAAGTTATCCAGTTAATTCCACCCTGCAGCCAACAGTGTTTTCCGGCGGTGGCCTCCTTCTGCACAGCTGCACTATCTGAAATCGATAGCTCTCAGGCTGAGATAGCCCAGCCCAGCCCCCCCTCAAGTGACCCGATACCTTCCCAACATCAGCTGGAGGATGTGCAGGGGGACCGGATGGAGGCTATCCAGGGTATCTGGGAAAAGAACTGTGATGGCCTGAGTGATCAGCAGCGGGCAAAATTGTGGCAGGTCTTGTGGGAATTTCAGGACATATTTGCCCTCAGTGATAATGAGGTTGGCCTCACGCATCTAGTTGAGCATCACATCGATACCGGGGAGGTGAGGCCCATCAAAGTTCGCCCCCACCGGCTGCCCATGGTGAGACAGGAAGCTGCGGATATAGAGGTTTGCGCTATGCTGGAAGCAGGAATAATTGAACCATCAGATAGCCCTTGGTCATCAGCGGTGGTCATGGTGCCGAGGAAAAAAAGCTCCAGATGGAGGGTCTGTGTGGATTACAGGCCCTTAAAGAAAGTGACGAGAAAGGACTGTTACCACTCCTCAGAATCGATGAGACCGTGGATTTGGTGTCAGGCTCATCATGGTTCTCATCACTTGATCTGCGCAGCGGCTACTGGCAGGTCACCCTTGACCCGGAGTCGAGACCAAAAACTGCCTTCAGTACCAGCAGGGGGCACTGGCAATTTAAAGTTTGAGTTTTGGTCTGTGCAATGCCCCAGGGACATTTGAAAGACTTATGGACTGTGTTCTGGCCAATGTTCCGCGCCAGGAGTGTCTAGTGTATCTGGATGATGTCCTTGTCCATGGGGGGTCCTTTCAGGCTGCATTGCACTTGCTGTGACTGGTGCTTGGGAGGATTAAAGCCGCAGGACTGAAGCTGGACCCAGACAAGTGTCATTTTATGCATCGAGACGTGGAGTTCCTGGGTCACAAGGTGAACAAGGAGGGCATCAGCACACTCCAAGAGAAAATCCTGGCTATCAGAGACTGGCCGGTCCCAGGTAACCAGAAACAACTCAAAAGCTTTTTGGGACTGGCCTCTTATTACAGGAGGTTTGTCAAGGGGTTTTCCTGCATTGGTGCACCCCTTTTCCGTCTCCTACAGAACAAACAGCCTTTCCTGTGGGCACCGGATTGCCAAAACGCATTTGTCACCCTGAAGCAGGCACTTAGAAGTGCCTCACACCCCCGATCCTGCATTACCATTTACACTGGACACATTTCAGTCATGTCTTTAATACAGCAATTGTATGTGTGTGTG
>NW_018129931.1:0-2483 GCF_001952655.1 Monopterus albus
GGGTACATATGTTTGTCACTTAAACAGGTACAAGTGGCAAAATAACTCACCTGTAAGGAGGTAAATTTAATTTAAGCTAGTAAAACAGAAGCCAGAAACAAACCATTACTGATCATTTTAAATATTGTGTTATTTTTGCCAAAAACCAAATGGTGGAATAAAGGACAGCCTATCTATAAATTAAATATTGTGAATGACCCTGCCTTTTCATTTCATTCTTACCAGTGGGATGCTGAAGGAGCCAAGAGTGTGAGCTATAGCTCTTGTAGGGGAAGAGGATGCAAGGCCAATCACAGCAGGCACAGGAGAACCAGCCAGACAAGAGGGTACAACTTCACGTTGTGTACTCATATCTATTCTCTCCTCTGTTATATTTTCTTTTATGTAATTGCCTTTATTCTCAAATTCCCCTCAGCGCTTGAATATTTTACTGTGGTCAGCATCCTTTTCTTTCTTGTTTTTTCTGCGGTATTTACCCCCTTCATTCTAGTACCCCCGTCCTTTGGCATACTCAGTATATTTTCAGTTTCTTTCATTTCTTTCCCCTCAATGGCTTTGGAGTGAGTGACTAATGAGAAAATAGCTTGCAGGCTTGTATAGACATGGTCACAACTGTCCATGATCCTGTAGCCTAGTTTAACACCTGGTAACAGTCTTGAATTACGGTTAATTTCCTCCACTGTAAACACCATGGTCATCATCCAGCGAAAAGCTCTGTAGTCAAAGCTGCAGAAAATTAAACATGAATGCATTCTATGCAACTTTTTACCATGAGACAGAAAACACATTTTCACAACACAATATAAATTAAAACACACTATACAGTCTCTCTGTTACAGTCTCTTGCTTATTATCCACACCTCCCTCCAAACTTAGAGTTTTCCTATCATCTACAAGATGAGGAACATCAAAAAACACTGGGAAATGAAAACTAATTAAGGCCCAAAGAAGGAGCCACAGAGAAGCTCTAACCAGGGTTGAATCCATACTGACCCCATAAAAACTGTGGTACGTGCTGATGATGCTTCTACAACATAGCCTGTCAAAGGCAGTTATAGAAGACTATATAAAACTGCAGTGCGTGCCTCATTTCCTAGGTCATATGAGTCATTGCCAGATTGGCCAACCAGGGTTGAATGTAACAGCCATACTGACCCCATAAAGACTGTGGTATGTGCTGATGCTGCTTCTACAACATAGTATGTCAAAGGCAGTTATAGGAGACTATATAAAACTGCAGTGTGTGCCTCATTTCCTAGCTCATATGAGTCATCGCCAGATTGGCCAATCACAGTGGAAACCAGTGGCACAAGACAGAGTACAATTTTGTGACTGATCTGAACAATGAGTTCTAAAACTGAAATATTATCTAAGGTTCTAGTCTGTTGGAATATCTGGCTTGATAGAGATGATGCTTAAAAAAAGAAAGAGATTAGGTTAACCTTTTTTAAAACTATGAACATAATTTTATCACAAACGTATATTAATTAAATAAAGGAAAATAATTAGCAGTGTTCATTTTGTTTTGGTTTTGAGTGTGAGTGCACTTTATGTGACTAGATCTAGAAATACTATTGGAAAATGCAGTGCTAACACAGGAACAGCTCCAAGTTAACACTAATATAAAGGAGAGGATGACAAAAATGTAGTATGAGTCAGTTTTATCTAATCACAGTAGAGTGCTGGAACTATAAGGAACCAGGAATTTAGCTAAAATCAATTTGAGCAATTACATTCCCTTTATCATTGCTGTATTTTAAGACTATGCAAGATAAAGAAATATAGTGATTCTTAGACTAAACAATAATGAAAATATCAAATAGTAATTGGAAATATTGGTATTTAAAAAAATGAATCTCTCTGTAAAAGAAAGTCACTTTCGGCTTTTCCTGTTTAGGGGTCGCCACAGCGAATCGTCATACTGACGACTCTCATGCTGACATTTGGCACGTGTTTTATGCTGGATGCCCCTCCTGACGCAACCCTGATTCGAACCCAGGCCGCAGCGGTGAGAGCGCAGTGCCTTAACCACTAGCCTACCAGGGACAGCCTACTTTTCCTCCTTGACTGATGGTGGTCATCTCTTGCCCCTCTCACGCCTTTAGCACTGCTGATTTATACTGTCCCATCACCTATTTTCAATGTACTTACAATGTATTAAGCATATTAACTATATATAATTAGTGCAAATAGAAATATACTAAAATACACTGAAGTGCAATAATACATTTTAGTGCACTTTAATGGTAAGGAAAATACACCTATGAAATGTAAATATATACTTAAAACAAACTTATTTTCTTTTTCATTTATTTATTTTATAGCACAGCACCAATTTATTAAAATGTACTTCAAATGCAAATAAAGCATTTACACAATAGTACAAAAATGTAATTAGAGTACATTAAAATGCATCAAGGGTGTCTTATACTAGTACATTTAGTGCTCTTAAATGTATTTTGGTATATTTTTATTTGCACTAA
>NW_018129932.1:0-2482 GCF_001952655.1 Monopterus albus
ACTGAGAATCTGCACAGATACTTAGATAGAAAAGGCAACAGAGAACTGCCAGATGCTAGCAGCATTGATGGCAAGGCTCGCCAATTTGGAAGTTGTTGTGGAAAAATTATCTTTTAAAGCTCAGTGAGTGTAAAATACTTAACATCAACTCTGAGAGTTATTACATATTTATTCCTGCAGGAAGGGGCGATCTCTAAACAGAGTGACTAAACCAGTCTGCTGCAGGGAAGCTCAATGAACAGAATGTGTCTGCCCTTCTTATACTCAGCATACAACAACAGAAAAACAGATGCTCAAACAGATAAAGGAAACAGGATACCAGTTCAAAAAGGACACAAGCCATCTAGTTCAGCAGTTACACAAAGGCATGCAAAGCATGCAATAAATGGCCTGGGGTCACAGCCATACAAATGAATGCATAGAATGAAATGAAAGTCACAGGTAGTAAACTACAAAGAGTACTAGACTACAAAGCATCAGCTAATAAACATTTTAAAAAGTTCTGCCATACAATTGCCACTACAAAGCGCGGCTCCGCACCATGGAGAACAGCCCGTGTAGCCAGTGACGGGCCTCCTAGAAGTAGCTCAGCCCAAGCAACGTCACCTGTTACGTCACTCGCCCTATAAGACAGACGTTTCACTAAACCCTGCCGGGATTTTTCAACACACGCTCCGAAGCATCTCCACAGTGCGACCCATCACTACTTCCAGTCGACTTTTCGATTCATAACTTGTCGCCTTGTTAGCGTCTGCTGTCTGTTGAAGAATTAATTTTTCTGGTTGTTTTTCGTTCGCTTCTCTGAGAACAAAATGCCTTTAAAGTTTGAGCTGTGTCCCGGTAGAATGATCGGGGGGAACCATCCCTGCTTCATCATCGCCGAAATTGGACAAAATCACCAGGGAGACATTGAGATTGCCAAGAAAATGATCAAAATGTCAAAGGTAATGAAAATCACATAGAAAAAAATGTACTGGTTTAATTTGAAAGACTTTTTAAAAGTCTCGTGCAACCTTACCCAGCTTGCATAAGCGTCTTTTTCTAAACTTAATTACAAATTGACCTATTTAATATCCTGCTCGCTGTACATTCTCCTTCTGTATCATAAAATGTAAACAGCAAGTGTGTTTATCGAGTTTGGTGTTTTCGTTTATAGTTGTTTTATGGACCATTTATATGAAAATTGCTCCAAGATTTTTGTAAAATCGGTTTAGTCAGGTTTAAGACTATTAACTTGCCAGATTTTTTGTAGCTTTGGAACGTACAGTATACTGTAGCCCCAGCTTGTGATACTTCTGTCTTGCAAACACTGTAGTCACAGAGCTCAGCCTCCGTGAGCCTTCCAAATTGACACTTGCCGAACATTTGAACCCTGTACCGTCGTTTCCTAACACTCACTCAGATACCTCATAATCCCCCTAACGATACGGAATCAAAAATAATCCGGCGCAGTCCAGGAAAAATCTAAATTGTGTCAGTTTGTCGAAGAAGACGATTTGCTTCGCTGAAAAATTAAGATGGCGACGGGAGATGACGTGGCCTCTCTTACTGAAGCCGAATGTTGAGCACAGCGCCCCCAGCGGTCAGCTATGACTTACCACTGTCTGAGGCGCTCTCAAAATCAAAATTCTGAGAACTAGAATCTGCTTTATTGGCCAGGTGTGTTGGACACACGAGGAATTTGACTCTGGTACATCGGCTCTCAATGTGCATGTACATATCCCCATGCAAGGGGCAAGTAAACAGTAAACCAGCATAAGGCTAGTATAACATAAGCAGTATTAACAGCAGCAAACAGTGCAAAATAAGCAGTATAACAGGCAGTAAACAATGCAGACAAAGGAATGCTCATTGTGAAATGAGCTGAATAGGAATAAAATAGAGTACTTAAAAAATAAGGACCTGTACAGGTCTCTATAATCTGTACAATGTATATTTACAGGTATTGCACTGAGGAGAGGTATTGCACTGAGGGTTATTATCCAATCATACTGTTGTGGGTCAAGTTCATCAGAGTGACAGCCCGGGGGAAGAAACTGTCCTTGCACCTGGTTGCCTTGGCGTACAGTGACCTGGAACGCCGTCCAGAGGGGAGTAGTTCAAACAGATTATGTCCCGGGTGTGAGGGGTCTGTAGTGATCCTCTCCGCCTTCCTTTTGACTTGTGAGGTGTACAGGTCCTCCATGGAGGGCGGGCTCACACCAATGACCTTTTCTGCAGTCCTCACTGTCCACTGAAGTCTGTACTTGTCCTGTTTGGTTGCTAAGCCAAACCAGACAGTGATGGAGGTGCAGAGAACAGACTTGATGATTCCTCTGTAGAACTGTATCAGCAGCTCCTGTTCTTGGCAATGGTCCTGATGTTGGATGTCCACTTCAGGTCCTGGGAGATAGTGGAGCCCAGGAACTTGTAGGACTTTACTGCTGATACAGTGATGCAAGTATGGTGGGGGTGCGGAAAGGTGGGAGGGCTCTTCCTGAAG
>NW_018129933.1:0-1399 GCF_001952655.1 Monopterus albus
TGACAGGAATGTTTGACGTTCAGGAGAAAGGATATCAGGGAAGAACAGGGGCCAGACCACTGCATCCTAGGTCCGAGGTAGAAAAGGAAAATAAAGGAATCAAACTTACCCCACATCCCCCTGACTGCGTCTGCAGGCCATGTGTAGAGGACCCTTTTCTGGATCAAAAGAAGAGGTGGCGTAATCAAAAGGAAAGTGAGCAAAAATTCCAGGAATTAAGAAAGAAACAACAGGAAATTAATGACTATGAGGAAGAAATGGTGAGTTTTTTAGATGCTGCAGAGGATTTCTGTAAAAAGGCAATAAAGACAGGCAAACGAGAGGAGACTGATCAGGAAGGAAGTGCAGGGGAAGAGGAGGCGGAGCCCAGACCAAGGCTGTCACAGAAAACTGTGCAGTATAACCTGAGGCCCCGCAAAGAGGGAAAAACATTGCAGTTACCCCTGTTACACACCCCAGTGGGAGTTCAATATAAACCGTTCACAGACACCAACACCTTAGTAGAACGGCTTCCTCCTTTGGCAGAGGGAGGAGCAAACTGGCTGCGTAAACTCAGTGTGTTAACAGCAGGTCACACTCTGGCAATGGGAGATTTCAGGGCTTTGATGGCTAGATGCACAAATGCGTGGGATGTGCATCAGGTTGAGTATGTAGCTGGAACTGAAGGGTTAGGGAATCATGAGTCTTTTGTTGAAAATTCCACAGTCATAGGCAGGGCCATGCGGCAAAAGTGGCCGCTACCTAAGAGTAAAATACAACAGATGACATAGAATGAAGCCAGATGAAGGTCCCACTCAGTTTATTGAGAGGTGTAAGGAGGAATGGACAGAATCTACAGGGGCCCACCCAGGGACAGATGAAACACAACAAATCATGTACAGAAGAGCAATTCTGGCATGTGTGCCAACTGAGGTCCAAGAAAAAATGAACGAAAACCCTGACCTCCCGAGTGCAGACAATAATAAGTGGGAGAATCACTTAGTTCACCATTTAAAAGGACACCAGAAAAAGGAGGGAGAGAAGCAGGCTGAAATGAATGAGTTGAAAAATCAACTGACTAAAATGCAGCTGCAGGAAGCCAGAAATAAAGTTAATGATCAGAAAAAAGCCAGCAAAGCTCAGCAACTTGTTCAGCAGCCTGTAATTCAGGCAGTTGGAACACAGCCTCCTCAGCCTCCAGTGGCAGGACCTCCTTTTCAGACCTGGGGACCTCAATATCAACCCAGGTGGGGTCCCAGAGCACGTGGAAGGGGCTGGGGGCCGAGTGGGAGAGGAAGAGGTAGACCAAGCAGGACTGACGTGTGCCACCTGTGTGGCCAGATCGGTCATTGGGCAAGAGATTGTCCCCAGAGATCGGGTAGGGCTGGCTTCGGTCCCTCTAGTGGATTGAGCCCACAGC
>NW_018129933.1:1879-2482 GCF_001952655.1 Monopterus albus
AAGGCATTTGCAAGGTCAATGCATGTGAAAAACTTGTGTTCAGAGCTTATTGCATTCAACATGGTGTATGGATTTTGCATGGCATAATTCGTTGGAACCACAAGTTTATTTACAGCTCTGAGATCATGAACCATCCTGTAATCAGGTTTTCCTGCCTTTGGAACTGGATTTATGGGCGTGTTCCAGGAAGAATGAGTGGGAGTTAGAACTCCAGCTTCCAAAAGTCCATGAATGGCTTTCTCAATACCACTGACTTGCTACTGTGTGAGTGGGTACTGGGCTCTGTACACAGGCACAGCCCCCTCACGCAAAGAGATCCTGACTGGGTCAACTGTGATTAATCCCATGTCCGTGGGACCAGTAGACCAAAGAGATGAAGGCAAACTGTCCAACAATGTTTGTGTCAGTGGATGATCAATGTTTTCTCTGTTATGATTTCTGTGCAGTAAACACTTCTCCAGTGTTAATGTGAGCTGTGAATTGTGCTCAGTAGCATAGCTTTGTGTCGAAGGGGAGAACTGCAACTGTCTATTCTGTGTGCAGACCCAGTCAATAGCCTTTAAACAGCTGTGAACTATAGGGCCAAGGTTTTTTGCATCAGCT
>NW_018129934.1:0-1713 GCF_001952655.1 Monopterus albus
CATAGAGGATGGGGTTGAGAACACTATCGATAAAAGCGAAGTTCCAAAAGATCCAATAGTACTTTACTAGGAACTGTCGAAGGCTGCACCCTCCCAAGATTTGAGCTCTGTTCAACAGTTGTATTATTATCGTCAGATAGTATGGTACCCAGCAGATCAGGAATGTAAAGAGGACCGCCAGGACCAGAGTGGTGGCCTTCTTCTCCATTTTCTGAGTGTTTAACCCGTGCATTACCCGGTTATTCAGAGCTAGAATAATCCTGAAAGTGCAGTAGAAAATAATGGAAATAGGGATGATGAAGCTGACTATGATCATGTAAATCAGTCCGTCATGGGAGATTAACAGGGGGACAATGAGGAGTAGGCCCACACCCCACACTACCACACAACTCAGTTTGGCATACTTTGGCCTACGCAGTCTTTCAAGAGTCATTGGGTGCACTAGTGCCATGTAACGATCTAAACTGACCAGAACGAGAAAGTAGACGCTGCAGAATGTGTTCATGAGGAAGAAATAGGGGACCAGTTTGCAAAAGTCCCAGTCGCAACTGTCGCCTACATACATAGCCCAGAAAGGCAAACAGGACACCAGGAGAAGGTCGGCAGCAGCCAGGTTGCTCATGTAGATCTCAGGCACAGTGCAAGCCTTCTTGTGGAGACAGAAAACCATCAGGACAAACACATTAAGCAGAATTCCAGGTACCGAGATGATCAGCGAATACACGAGTGTCAGAGTGAAGGTCCATTCCCCTCTTAATGAAATATAACACCGAGTGCTATTTGTGTTGTTTTGGTCTTCATGTATAGTTGTGGGGCTGAAGTTAGCAGGAACGCTGTGGAAAGATAAAGGAATGCAAATAAGACAAAACATTAAAATAAAGACAACGTGGGAGCCATTTATAGATATACATATATACATTCTTATATTATTAATGTTTACTGTAATGGACAACACTGAAGATCAGTGGTGAGATGAATCCTTCTACAGAATAAATCTGATTATGGACAAACTGGCTATTTCTTCCTGAAGAAGGACCACACTGTTATTTCTATGAAGTCTCTGCTTCAGGATAGTTCAGCAGAAGTGGCAATATGGAAACACACAAGGGCTGTAGTTTGATAAATAAATAAATGTATGACATAAACATTTTCAGCATTAAAAACTGAGGTGGCATAGTCAAATTAAATTAGATCATTTATGTTTATGCTAAGAGCAGGATTTGGAAGATTTCCAGACCTTGTTTGCAAACAGAGCTGCATTGACTCAACAGCATTTTGGCCTTCACTAGTTCACTAGTACAGAAAACTGTAGGCCACTGGTTAGCTAGTGACCTGAATCCATGTTTGACTAGATAACATGTCAGTGCTTTTGCAGCTCACTTGTTAACTAGTAAGACTTCCAGCGTTACTAGTTCAGTTCAGAGGGCCACTGGTGTGTCAAAACACTGACTAGCTGGGACTTTGTGTCACTAGTATGACACTTGGTGTTACTAGTACAGTCTCTATTGGAACTAGCTGGACAAAAGTGCCACAAGCTGCTGAAAAAGAATTTTATTTTTGAGTTTCTCTGACTTTTCAGTGTTCAGTCTTAGTTTAAGGTGGCAGTATTTAGCATTTATTTGCATTGAGACAAGGCAATAATTTTGTTACTGCATATTGCTTTAGCATTTAACAAATTTCTGTTAGGATTATATTGGTATATAATGTGGCAAC
>NW_018129934.1:1874-2482 GCF_001952655.1 Monopterus albus
CTTCACTAGTTCACTAGTCCAGAAAACTGTAGGCCACTGGTTAGCTAGTGACCTGAATCCATGTTTGACTAGATAACATGTCAGTGCTTTTGCAGCTCACTTGTTAACTAGTAAGACTTCCAGCGTTACTAGTTCAGTTCAGAGGGCCACTGGTGTGTCAAAACACTGACTAGCTGGGACTTTGTGTCACTAGTATGACACTTGGTGTTACTAGTACAGTCTCTATTGGAACTAGCTGGACAAAAGTGCCACAAGCTGCTGAAAAAGAATTTTATTTTTGAGTTTCTCTGACTTTTCAGTGTTCAGTCTTAGTTTAAGGTGGCAGTATTTAGCATTTATTTGCATTGAGACAAGGCAATAATTTTGTTACTGCATATTGCTTTAGCATTTAACAAATTTCTGTTATGATTATATTGGTATATAATGTGGCAACGTCTCTTTGACTATGAGAGAAAAAGATAACATTCACTGGGATTCATTGTTGGCTTCAGGAGTTAAGGTGCTATTTTCTGCAATGTTGCCAGTTTCCATCTATCTGGGAAACAACAAAGCTTCCCTTTGTATGGATAAACAGCAGTTGGATTTGTTAAGTTCACTGCTCATGATAA
>NW_018129935.1:0-457 GCF_001952655.1 Monopterus albus
AGTATGTTACCTTACCAGAAGTGCAGTTAATATTTTAAACACATTTGTATGAGTCAACCGGTGTTAATGCTTTAATAATTAATTATAATTAATTAATAATTTTAATGATATTTTTGAAAACACTGAACTGAAGGATTTAGAAATCCACTCTGTGCTGATGACAGGCCACTGTGGGTTGTGGGACACAATTTGGAATTCTTGAAAAAGAAAATGCAAATTGCATTTGATAAGGTGGAGGAATGGTCAAACAAATGGGGTTTTAAATTATCAACAACAAAATCTCAGGTCCCATATTTATCTAGGCATCATAGGTCAGTATCCTTGAAGTTGTATGGACAGGTCGTTGAGCAGGTTGAAGTTGTTAGATTTCTTGAAGTTTTCTTTGATGAGCAGCTTACATGAAGCAAGCATGTTGACAAATTAAACAGATATACAAACGTAAAAAAGCTCAATAATA
>NW_018129935.1:2063-2480 GCF_001952655.1 Monopterus albus
CCCGCAAGTAAGGGGAGGTAGCTGATTGACAGTCACCTGCAAGTCCCCAAAGGTGTAGGGGCGATACTTATCCTGCCCCTGCCCGGCATCCACCAGGGGATATACAGATACCAATGGATTTTCACTGTCCTCCTCCTCTTCGTCTCTTGCCAAGTCCTTAATTATTTTCCTTTCCAGTCTGTCAGTCACCTTAGCAAGTTGCTGTTCCGCGTCATTGAAGCTCTTCTCCATATTTAGCGCATCAGGATCATCAGGTAACTTACCTCTTTCATTAGAGCCATCCAGTTCTCCCATTAATTCAGACACCTGGCGCTCTGATGCTTGTAAACTTCTTTCCAAGCTAATTTTTTCCTGTGCAAGCCTTTTCAACATCTGTTGTTCCTTCACTCGGTCCTCTTCTTCCCTTTTCAAAGGCTT
>NW_018129936.1:0-448 GCF_001952655.1 Monopterus albus
TTCAGCCTTAATATTCTCATTTAGGCCGTGCCAGAAGGCCGCATGAAGTGCGCATCAAGATGGCGGTGAGTTTAGCTACCTGTTGTGTTAGTGCTGCGATGTCATGGTGTTGTTGCTGCAGTGCCAGAGCCATCCTGTCCATTCGTATGTCCTGCTGTGACTGGGATGGCATACTACTTGCACCGGAGTCGGCAGGGTCCATAGTGGCTACTTCATTCTGTTAAGGCAAACGCTCGCAAACGGAAGTGAGTGAGCGATAGAGAGGCGGACCCAGGTAGCCAACTTCAGTGCAAGCAGTGATTTATTTATGTACAGTGCAGTGGAGTGATAAACAACAAGCAGGTGAATGATAACTGAATTGGGGGGAAAACCGAGTGTTGACCAACAGCAGGAGTTCATGAGTGATGAGCAGGAAGGTGGTGGGGCCGAGCTGCATCGCGGGATCACT
>NW_018129936.1:1779-2478 GCF_001952655.1 Monopterus albus
TTGTGCCATCTGTCAATTTTAGCCACTCTTTAATACCGGCTTCCGCTCTCCACATGGAGATTGTGGGGAAGACGGCTGTGTATGCATGAACTGCGCATTGTAATCTCTGCTAGAGGCTGCAGCTTGCACTGGAATGTCAGTGCCACTCGGAGAATGAACTTCAGCTGGCCTCTGTGACTTGCTTGAACTGGCTGAAGGAGACAGAAAACACTTGAACTTTTCCAAAAAGCATGTACAATCAGCAAGAAAACCCTCAGCTTGTTTTAATGTGACTTCTGTTTCGTTCTTTGTCAAGAAGGTACAGGTCTTGACTTCCTGTCTAGCTTTCACAGCAGCAAGGAGGCTTGCTTCAAAAATTTTCCTATAGCACTGTCACTGTCCCCAAAATTCTGTTTTCTTTTTGCATCTGCAGGGCCCATGCAATAAACTGGTTTTTCTGCATTATCCTGCTTATCTGGGAGAATTCACTGTGAAACAGTGTGCCTCGGGCAGAGCTGTCTTTGGTTCCGGGGGCTGGGCATAGCCTATGGGGAAACTGTATTATAGAATTTAGGGTGATGGCATATTCAGTGGATTAAAACAGAACTGTTGATTGGGAGAACCCCCAGCGATTATGCGCATCAGAAAAAGTTCTGATGTAGGAGCTTCATAATCAGGTCACGGTTCTGAGCAAGAGATCATTTCAGTTGAAACGCCAGT
>NW_018129937.1:0-1914 GCF_001952655.1 Monopterus albus
TTACATATAGTACTGTAAGAAATTTTTATTCAGTTAACTTCATACAACGTGCAGTAAACAGAAGTCCTACAGCAGCCTTTCAGCCTGCACCGGTTCCCCTCAGGACACACAGCGTTTCCAGGTATTGTGCGGGGAGAAGCTGCCTCCGTCGTTCCGTGGATTCAGGTTGTCTCAGCGTCTCCTGTCTGGGATCACACACAGACTAGCTCCATGATGCTGAGAGCAGGGAGCCATACCGTCTGCTGCACAGCTCCTTGTTCTTCTGGTCTCTGAGCATTTGGGCTGGTTGTCACGCTGCTGTGACTGATGAGACGCCTCTTTGATGGCCCTTTGTGACAGACAAGAATCTAAAGTGCCTTAAAGGTTTTCTCAGTACTGTGTGTTTGGCCCTGGGTCTGGTCACTAGTGCAGCACTAGCCCGCTATACATCACGCCAAGAAACGTGCCAGTGTAATTAATAACATTCATTAGGTGTGTCGTTCGCAGGATACTGGTGTTGTGCGTACTGGGTATATCAGCTCAAAATACATGCTGTTTAATGGTTCTGTTAAAGGAAAACTATGGTTTCACTTTAGAGATGACTGAGAGAGCTGGGTCTGTCCTGGGCTGCCCCCTGGATTCCATAGAGGAGGTGGCGGACAGAACGATGCTGGTAAAACTAACATCCATCATGCATGACCCCTCCCATCCAATGCACCACACAGTGGAGGCTGTGAACAGTTCTTTTAGCGCAAGACTGTTACATCCCCAGTGTAAGAAGGAGCGTTACCACAGGTCATTCCTCCCCACAGCTATCAGACTGTACAACACATCACTGCAGGGATAAGCTAGGTGAAAGTATGAGGGACTATGTAATAGTCAACTGAGGTGCAATACTCAAATCCCCTGGTGTGAAATGCATTGTAAATAGGCTCATGTGTAATATCTTGTTCCTGATCTCTCTCAAATACTGTACATTGCCCTGCTTTAGATATTTTTGAGTTGTTGCTCAGACATCCTTATGGCTGAAACACAGGTTTCTTTACCCCATTGTGGGATTAATTGTGTGAGTAATATTCGATTGTTCTTGATTTCCTGGTTGTTTAGTCTCTACTGCTGTTCCTGATTCTCTCCAGTGCTGCTCTGCCCTGTTTTTAGGTGCCTTTGATTTGCTTATTTGTGCTGTGTAAAATGTAACGTTCTGATGACGCTACCTTTATAATCCTTGTGTATATCGGTCCTAATGCTTTGTTGCCTTTATGTAACTTTTTATTTTAAAACTAAGTGTTCTCTGTTACTACGTACTTACATACGCATGCGCCACGTGGAGTGGCAGCAAGTTACAGCAGCTGTGTTCTCGTTGTGTTCTTTCCCATGTTTCTATGAAGTTCTTATGGTGTTAGGTTGGTTGTTCTCTATTGCTGCTGTAACACAGAAATTTCCCCACTGTGGGATCAATAAAGTACTCACTCTACTGATGCCTCGGGATGAGAAGCAAGGTTACACGGGTTGATAACAGAATTAATTGTACTGAACAAGACCTGAGGTTTATGAGGATTACTGATGACAATGTTGGAAAGGTAGCTCGATTTGGCAGATTTTACATCTTCTGACAGTCAGAGAGACAATCCCAGAAATGGTGGAGAAAAACGTGAAGTTTATCCTTCTTCCATTTGCGTTCAGCTTGCCCACATCTTTGTCTAAGTGCTCGAGTAGAGTCGTTTAGCCAGGGCACTGCTTGCATCTTGGCTGGTCTGCATCGAAGGAGGGCAATAGAATCCAATATATCCTGGCAAGTGGTAGTTAATGAGTTTAACAATTCCTCAGGACTCATAAAGGAGGAGACATCATTCATCAAATACAGACCAGTTTTTAAAATGAATAGAAAACTATCCTGCTGTAGAGGAAGTGACAGTACGTCAAAAGCAGCAGGAA
>NW_018129937.1:2322-2476 GCF_001952655.1 Monopterus albus
TAGGCACAAACGGCAGTGAGAGACCTATCCCCAACCCGAAGGCGCAGGGAAGCGACCCTCTCGTTCACCGGGGTAAACTCCAACACATGGCGGCTAATCTGGGGAGCTATAAAAAAGCCCACACCAGCCCTCTCACCACGGGCAACTCCAGAGT
>NW_018129938.1:0-376 GCF_001952655.1 Monopterus albus
CATGTTCACAATGTCTTAAAGGCAAGTGCTCTCTGAAATAGCCAGAGAGCTGCACCAAAGAGCTGTGTGTGGTGCACTTGTGCTCTCCAAAGTCAACATATGTGTCTGATGACGAGTCAGGATGAGTGTCTGACTCATCCTGACTCATCCTGATGAGTGTCTGACTCATCCTGCTCTCACATCCGCTCTTTGTGCCAGAGAGCTGTGTGTGGTCCAAAGTCAACATATCTGTCTGACTCATCCTGCATTGGGCATATTTTGCAGTGGGAATACAAATTCAAAACACAACTATCCATGGAACATTCACACAGCTTTTTGTTTTTTTCCAATCTCAGCGTGCTTTTTCTACAAGTGTGTCTCGGAGGAGAAACAGAAA
>NW_018129938.1:2095-2476 GCF_001952655.1 Monopterus albus
ACAAATTTACATATACATACTATATATTGCTGGAATATAAGGAACAGACATGTACTGCACTGGCGGAGTGGTTCAGACTGAGTGGTCCAATGAAGACTTTCAGCATCATTCATCTGGAGCCTCTGGCAAACCTGTAACCAGATGTTGACCCACTCTTCCCCCTGAACCACAGCCGCCCCAGCCATATCAAATCTTATCTGACATGCGGGTGATTCCTGTATGTGTGTGATTCCTATATCTGGTGTCTGACTCTTGAACACTAGGAAGGGTTCTATCGTTGAATGTAGGATGTTCACCCATAGACCTGTCACTGCTCTCAGACGCCCAGCTGGGTGGAAGGGAGACTGATCTTGCACTGCAAGAAACATGACATATAATTTA
>NW_018129939.1:0-586 GCF_001952655.1 Monopterus albus
AGAGACACTGGCGGCCATAGTCAAATGCATCCCTGGGGCCACACTGAATCCTATTTGAAGCTCCTGTCTAAGGATAAACATAAATACATAAAACTAAGATTGTTATTCATGTCAGCACTAATGACTCCTGATTATGGCAATCAGCAATCAATAAAATTAATGCTGATTGTGTTTTGCCAAAACAATGTTGGACTTTATAGTCTTCTCTGGACCCATGCCCAGTCTGACCAGTGATGGCATGTTTAGCTATATGTCATCATTCAGCTGCTGACTGTCTCAGTGGTGTCCTGGAAAAAAAAAATCAAGGAGCTCAACCTGATGCCGTGTAACAAAACATTGAACAACAAATGAAAGGCAGTTCAAGATGGAGTCAAAAAGGAAACCAAACAAGACAGAGTCCAAAGAAGTGCCCACAACAAAGGAGAGGACACTGTCACCCAGAGGATGACCTCAGAGAACCCGGTAGGGCAGGTAAAATGGGTGTTAAGCCCCTGCTGGAAATCATGGCCAATCCATGGAGCAAACTAGGGCAAGGCTGGAACCAGGAGTGGCCACTCCGGGGGGCGGGCAGGGGGGTGCATGGGGC
>NW_018129939.1:2067-2475 GCF_001952655.1 Monopterus albus
CAGTATGCCTACGAGCCCAACAGGGCCACCTCAGATGCTATTGTGGCAGCCCTCCACTATTCCCTTTCTCATCATCAACCACTGTTCATCCGGGGGCTTGAAGTGGAGAGGGGGAGCAGCTTCAAATACCTGGGCATCTACATCAGTGAGGACCTCACTTGGACACTTAACACCACACAGATGGTCAAGCAGGCCCAATAGCAGCTGTACTTCCTGAGGAGGTTTGACATGTCACCTAGGTGACATGCAACTTCTACAGCTTCATCGTCGAGAGCATCTCGACCAGCTGCATCACTGTCTGGTATGGCAGCACTACTGCTATGGACCGCAAGTGCCTGCAGAGAGTGGTAAAGATTGTGGGGAAAACCCCACCCACCCCAGCAGACTGTTCATACCCCTGCCCTCCGG
>NW_018129940.1:0-721 GCF_001952655.1 Monopterus albus
TGGTTTGTCTTGTTTCATTGGGAAATAATAGAGTTTTGAAATGCTGTTGATACGTATTTTGAAATATTCCTTACATTAGTACATGTCAGGAGGAACCCAACCATGTAGTCAGTCAGCTTCAGCTGTTTGGCTTTTTTAAAAACTCAATAGCAAAAGAGATTTGATAAGTTTTAACACCACATTTTACACATAAAAAGTAACAATTCATTTAGTTTCCTGGTGTTTTGTAGAGTTTGTACCAGATGGAGTTTTCATAACAAAGCTGTTTTATTTGGTTTGGTGCACGTATCCACTGACTGACCTTTTGAAAATTACATGTAAATGTGTCTTTTCCATTCATTATTCTTTGTTTGTTCAGATAAGGTGACATTAAACTGCTACGTGTCGACATTTTACTGCAGACACAAAGTGAAGTGGCTGTATCAGGGTCAGGATGTGGATAAAAATACCAACCAGCAGACATCACAGTCTGACTGCCAGGCCACTCTGTCTTTTCTGGACTCTCACTTTATTTCCCCATCAAGGTATAAGTTACTGACGTGTGAAGTGACAAATGATGTCGGTGGAAAAGTGGAGTTTTCCTTCAGACGTCAGACCTCAGGTGAGAAGATGATGAGTTTGTTTAAGACTAAAACCACTTAAAGGTTTTATTTATTTGACCTGTTTTAAGTCTGAAGATGACCTCATTCTTTCTCAGTTAATTACACCAGATACAAACAAA
>NW_018129940.1:1228-2471 GCF_001952655.1 Monopterus albus
ACAAACTGTGTTGATGTTTTCCAGGTTGGTGGAGGTTCATCATCGTCTCTGTGGGTTTAACAACACTCATCATTATCGTTGTTACAGTCAACATATGGACGAGAACTAAAGGTGAGAGCATCGGCCGGTGAACACGTCAGAATGAGAAGCTTCAGTGATCTTGCATTTTCACTGTTAAAGCTAAAGTCGACTCGTTTGTCTTTTCAGGGAACAAACCACAGATGGATAACACCAGTGTGAGTAGAAAGCTGAGAAGTCCCATGTGTTACTTTACAGAGCAGAGCAGTGTTTGTGGTCTGGGTTCTTCCCTATTAACTGTGGGGGCTGTAGAAATCAGAGGATTCTGGATTTCCTCAGGCTAAATGTGGCTCAGTGGAAGCCTGACAGTCAGAGGAGGCTGTGACTGGGAAGTGGTCAGTGTGAATCCCTGGATCGGCTCTGACAGTGTGTGTTGGGACAGTGGAGGAGTAATGCTCTCATCTGCTCCACTGACTATCAGTGAAGTTCCCTTGAGCAAGGCGCTGGACTCCAGCTGTTCCTCTGCAGCTGCTCTGTGCTTCAGCACTGATTTGTTTGCACTCAGAATCTCAGGTGTGTTGTGTTGTTGTTCACAGGTGCACAGTGATGAAGATGATGGTACAGTGACGTATGAAAACCATGGAGACCCTTCTGTTTCTGTCAGACTCCACTGATCCACTGTCAGACTCTGTGGAAGCTTCCTCTTCTTGTGCTGAAGCCTTCACTGATTCCAGTAGCTTCTACACAACCATCAGGGAACCAACCACAGAAGAAGTATGTGCTGTAAAAAAGCGTTTTTGTCCAGAAGGGGGCGTAGTAGGTTAACAACTGAGCACATGTTTTGCTTGATGAACTTCCTGTCAGGCAGTTTCATGTGCCAGTGTTGGATGCATCGTATATTTCCTTTATTTTTTGTATTTCTTATTGTTTATTTTGTGTCTCTGTTTAATGTATGCTTTAATGTTCTGGTTTGAAAGTAAATAAAGCAAACTAAAAAAAGTAGAATAATACTTTTTTTGACTGAGTCACTTTTGAGAGTCAAATCAAACAGCTGGATGAGAGATAACATTTCTTCTTTGTGGAAACCCAAAGAAGAAATGTTATTTTCACTGGGGTTCATTCAACTCAGAGTGAACTTCAGACCAGTTTGGACTCAGAGAAGGAGGATGTGTTTCCATAAATGCAGAAACTGTGGAAACTTAGTCAGAAATCAAAGTTGTATCAG
>NW_018129941.1:0-346 GCF_001952655.1 Monopterus albus
CTCAGCAAATAGTGAAAAAGAAAAATGACAAAAAGCCAAAACCGAAAAAAGTGGGCAGAGTCCAAAAATGGGGAAAAAGTCTAACCACGGGGAAACACAAGGAACATTAGGAGTAATGACTGAAACACTATGAGGACGATGATCTGGCAAAGGGCTAGTGAAAAACTGACTGGTATAAATGGGATGGACTTAATATTTTTTTATGAGACTTTAGGTCTGATGTCACATCATATAACTTTTTATTACATTAGTTTTTATTCCATTTACAGTGTCTGCATACTGCATTCCCGGTCCATTATTCCAAAAATCATCTAACAAAAATGTACACAAATCAACAGTGCGTGAA
>NW_018129941.1:2075-2470 GCF_001952655.1 Monopterus albus
CTCTGTAGAGACTGAAGTATTGTGCTTTCTGTTCTCATGTTTCTTTTGATTCTCCTCACATCAGATCCAGATTGGGAGGCTTGCCAGCTGTGGATATAGTCTTCAGCAATAGATGTAAGGAAAAAAACTGAAATTACCACTTCACCTTTCTGTGGCTCTTCCAACTGGCCAAATTCATGGGATAAGGACAGACCTGAGGTCCTTGACCTTTGAGCTTCAACCACCGGAGTCTAATCTGTTTATTCTTGAGTCCAAGTGGACACTTGTGTGAAATTTGAAAAAATCCCCTTAAGGTGTTCCTGACATATCGTGTTCACAAGAATGGGCTGTATTGATGAACAGATGGACGCACGAACAATTCAAAAACGTAATGCCTCCAGCTGTGGCTATTATGG
>NW_018129942.1:0-2467 GCF_001952655.1 Monopterus albus
ACTCTATGAACTTTATTTTTCTTTCAGTGGATGTGATGCTGCATTGGGTTTGGCAGAAGCTGAGGTTTTTACCAAATAGCCCAACTTCGTTTTTTTGTTTTTAATTTCTGTTGTCGCTGGTGTATTGGTTTTTGTTGTTGTGTCTGTAGTCATAAGCATTGCCTTATAGCTTCCTGGCTTTATTACTATAGCTTTGACGCAACAGTAGCAAGTGTCTCGTGGTTAGAAATGTGCAGGCCACACGAGGTACCATGGGACCCCACTGCAAAGGATCACAGGCCTCAGTGTGTGTGCTACTAATGTTCTCCAGTTTATGCCATAGGGAAGGCTGTGGAACCAAAATCCCCCTTTCTCTCCCCTCTTGTTTTCTCATGTCCTCAAAGCCTACGTCTCTTTGCATTTCACTTCAGTAAATATGAGGAGGCGAGGAGATGCTTCCTATCCTCAGAAATATGTGTCAGGCTACTGGGTTATGTTGTGTAGCAATGTGATGCAGAAAACACAATGTAAGTGCACACAGAGAAGAAGAGAAAGAAACAGCCTTACTTATTCTCTTTAATCCATCATGAGATATTCAGAACTAGGTTAAGTTCTGCTTCACATTACGCAACACTTAGCCTTTTTGTAACAAGATTACTGTTGACACATGTGGGGCTAGCAGTGCTATGTGTTTTGTTTTTTTCAGTCAACAATTAGCACAGGTAAATCCTCGCCTTCGCCACAGGTTGACAAGCTCACCGTAAAGCAGCTTTATTTCTCTGCAAGGACCTTCATGAGGGGAACCTACCTAATATGCTGTCTGGCCCCAGGGCCTATGGGAGGGTGGTTGGATTATTATGTTAATGCATGTGCCTCCTGCCCTCTCCTCAGTCCCAACTGGCCTGCCTGTCGTTAGGAAGTGCTTTGCTCTGACAGAGGAGTAATATGCTCCGTGATTGAGGGGCCAAAAGATCGAGCTCTATAAGAGAGGGGCGACTACTTATAAGCATATGATAAAAGTGCCATTGTACGCGAATGCCTCAGAGACGTGGAAGATAACTTAACAATTCCTATAGATTTTAGTGGGAGAGTGAATATGTATAAGGACTCTGTGGTTCTTTTGTGCAGCTGAATTTAATTGCCCATAACATTAAATCTCATGCCATGTATTTTATTGTACTTTTATTGCATTGACTCTTTCATCATAGGCCCATGATACATTCACCTGTATGTATGACTCAGATGTGATGCGTTCAGTTATCATCTTTGAATCAGTGTGAAACTAAGAAAACATTTAATGTAGGTTATAATGTAAATAAAGCAATTAGGTGTGCTCTAATTATGAGTGCTGTAAGTGCAAACATTCAGTCAAACCGCTGTTATAGGGTTTCAGGAAGGCAGTGGAGCAGCTTCAGTGGGTGTTTATGTGTCATTTAGAAGCAGTAACACATAATCTTAATATTAATTGAAGGAGAGTTGGTTAAGTCAGTGCAGCTCCATCAGGAAACATGATGCCACTGTTCTGACAGATGGCATTACCCTGCAGATGTCAGACACTCATTTAATCAACTTGACACAAAAGTAAAAAGGAAGGTAGGAAATAAAAAACTAAACTTCCTGTGACTTACAGAGAAGAAGAACTGGCAGTTTCACTGCTTTGGATCCCGCACATAATTGTGTAAATATGTCATCCAAACAGAGGAAGATCTCTGCTTTTAAACATTTGTCATTTTCACCTCACCTCCTCAGGAGCACTCAGGTAGCTGCATATTAGCTTTGTGCAAGCCCATTTACAAAGTGTGTGGAGTGTTTGTGTTTTGTTGGGGGTTTGTTTTGTTTGCTTTTTAATCAAGTTCAATTTCATCTCCTTCAATACCAGCTCTTTCCACACCCTTCTTTTTCATGTCTGCCCGGATTATAATATGCCTCTTTTTGCTGAGGAGCCTTCACTGTTGTTATTGTTTGTTCCCTTTTGAGGGGGCCCCGGCTGTAACGAGAAGTCGGTGGGTAATTGGTGGGTAAATACTTTGCTGTGA
Organism: Monopterus albus; assembly: GCF_001952655.1. Lineage (NCBI taxonomy): Eukaryota > Metazoa > Chordata > Actinopteri > Synbranchiformes > Synbranchidae > Monopterus > Monopterus albus. The sequence continues at coordinate 2,016 of NW_018129942.1, forward strand.
CTAAATGTCAGAGCAAAAGAGGTTGCAACACAAGCAGGTTGTTTGAGGACAAGGTAAAGACAGAGTAAATGGAGAGGCCCCTTAGATGTGTTACCTGATTCTTTTCCAGATCATCAAACAAAATATCTGGAATCCTTGTTTTTCCAGCTTCCCACAGGATCTGAAGTGGTGAAGCTATTTTAGAAATGAACTACATATTTTGTAACACACACATGCTGATCATTTGAAGATGAGACTGATTCAGGTTAAAGACCACTTTGATGAATGAGCTGAAACGATTAGACAGTCAATTAATTGTTCAAAAGAAAATTGTCAGTTATTTTGATCATCAACTCATCATTCAAGTTATTTTAGTATTAAGTGTAAACTCCAAACATTCTTTGGTTTAAGTTTCTCCACGGCAAGGATTTGTTGCGTTTTACTGTTCATTGCAAATTGGGCTACAGCTAATG
>NW_018129943.1:0-2467 GCF_001952655.1 Monopterus albus
CTACTGTGGTTGATGGCAACAAGGAGATTGCACAGGCACTTTTATTTTTTAATATCTGAAAAAAAGTGGTATAATTTAGTAATATTTCATGTCACAATGTTCTGACCATCAACTGAAACCCTCAGCTTGTGTTGGCCTTCAGTAATGGTGATTCTTTGTCATTGAGATAAATGATTTTAGAAATGTTCTGACCTGAGGGGAGAGAGGAAAAAAGTCATTATTCCTTTAATACATGTATAACCTCGCATTTGACTTAGTCAGCAGTAAGTGATGGATGTCAAAACATGGCCAGAGTATAATACATGCAGCATCCCTGATTTAATGTGCTTACTTGTCAGTCTGAGGATAGCAAGGAATGTCAGGTCAATTTGATTTCAGTCTTGTGTCACTTATTTTCTATTTCATGGCTCCATACCATACTTTTTATTGTGTGTGTGTGTGTTTAAAACGTTTGTGTCCATGCACACGCAATCTAAGGGGAACAAAACAAGCAGTATGTCACATCTGTTATATATAGCCTAATATTGGACTTTGTGAAGAACACAGTAACATCGCACTCAGCAGCTTTAGGTTTTACCAGTGGCCAGGAATGACTGAAGTAGCCCCAGCATATTACTTCTGCTGCTATGTGTGTTTGTAGCCTCTAATGAAATAATGAATATTGCATTAACATAGCATTTGCTAATGTTATGTGTCCATTCAGGCTTCACACCACCAGGGATGGACAGATCGTCTCCTGAAAACAGCCCAGTCCATGGACTAGTAAGGCAGACTTCTGTCACAACTGGAGCAAATATTCCCATCATAACAGAACTAGGTACGCTCGCTGCTGCATATTTGTGCACGGTGACTGATATGCTAGCTCTACTGTTGCATGTTCTTTCTAGTTAAGTAGTTGTAAACAGATCTGAAAGCATAATTTCAGCAATTAGAGGCTGTCAACATTTGATTAACTGTACTAAAAGTGGAGATTTTATGCTTTTTTGTCCCTTGCTGACATGCTCCAGTAACTGTTTTTCCTCAACACTTGTCTAGCACCATTAGCAAAGCCAGGCAAAACACTGCCTGTGATTTCATTCAGTCAGAATAAAAGCAGTGGGACCAGCATACAAATGATAACTGAGCTGGGTAAGAAGTGCCTCTGTCCTGTACTGCAGTGTTGTAACTACTGCTGCCTCCGTATCAGCTTTCTTTTGATTTCTCTTGCTGCACAAGAGGCTCAGTCCATTCCCATGGCATCACTCTGAGCACATTTTACCCTTGGTTCTGGTTGAAATTGCCCGTCTTGCTTTTGCCCCTTATCTCAAAGAAAAATTTTCCCTTTTATTTTTCTAAGAATTACAAAGCCTTTGATCCGCCAGAAGTCCTTGTGGCTGTTTTCATAGCATCTTCTGTCGGATCACATTCTCTAGCCCATGCCCTTCTTTCATCTCAGCTCTGTCAATATGGCTGACATTTATTTCTGTTCTCACAGAAGCAGCAGTTCTCCAACTAAATTTTACATCATTACTTTCTTCCAGCTACTGCATGTGTTTTTGTGCTCAAAGACATTTCAAAGAAGGTTCTGGGGCAATGAGATACTTTCATTTGTTTTGACATGCACATACTAGTAACTGGAAGTTCCGTCTTGGATTTACAAGGCAAACAATGGCATATTGGTGCTACGGATATTGACCTCAGGAAGACTTTGAATTAAGTCCCGGAGCTTTGACAATATGCATGGTGTCATGAGTGTGCATGAATGGCCTGGATATGGAATGTGGCAGAGGCAAGTTGGCCACAAGGCCGACCACAAATACCAGACATGGTTTCATTTCAGTTACTTGAACAAAGCTACTATTTTGTGCAAATTTGGCTCAGAAAACCTAAGAAGAATTTATTGAATCATAGAGAATTTTCTAATACAGTCCATATCTGCAGCTACTGATTGTTATGCACAACCACGGTACTTTTGTGTCATCCTCACATCAATCAGGTATTTGCCTGGTGTATTGCTTAACCTCATGACCAAATGTTCTTTTTACTCAAATAATTCGACATCTGGTTATAGTGTGCTAAAACATACAAGCAGAGTTTTATTTACTAATGTACATGTTTACACCAACAGTGAATGACTCCAGTGTTCAGTTCCTGGACCAAGATGATGATGACGACCCAGACACAGAGTTATACCTCACTCAGCCTTTCGCCTGTGGGACAGCCTTCGCAGTCAGTGTGCTGGATTCTCTAATGAGCGCTGTAAGTCACAATCTATTTAGTTTACAGACATATCAGCAGATATAAAGAGCTTATTGTAGAGGCTTTTGTGCAGTGACATAATATCTGTCAGTGACCTGAAATATGCAAAGAAATATTGTTTTGATATCACAAAAGATATCAAATAAAAATATGGTCCCCCCTAAAACGTAGGCACACTCTGCTCCTGTTAAAACAATAGATTACAAGACTGGAACTTGCACCAGGTATG
>NW_018129944.1:0-735 GCF_001952655.1 Monopterus albus
CTCACTCAGCAAGTAGCTCAGCTCACCACTCTGATGTGGTCTCCCCACAGTTCCTCTGCTACACCTGTACAGCCATCACGCTCCCACACCCACACTGCCAGTCCCCGTAGCGACCCTCACATCCCTGAACCCAATACATTTGACGGTAATGTTGTGAATTGTCGGGGTTTTCTGCTGCAGTGCCACCAGCCTCGGACCTATACTACGGATAGAGAAAAGATCAGCTTTGTCATTAACCGTCTTCGAGGAAAAGCATTAATGTGGGCCGAAGCTGCTGATTCACAAGGACTCTTCATAAGCACCTCCATCACCGAATTTATGGACGAACTCAGGTCAGTGTTTTCACCATCTTCCCATCATAGCCAAGCATCTAGGGAGCTTATGACAATACGCCATGGGGCTCGTCGCGTCTTAGACTATTCCATTGATTTCCGGGTGTTAGCCATGGAGGCCAGCTGGGAGGATCACGCACTGCGCGCGGCCTTCTGGCACGGCCTCAATGACAACATAAAGGCGGAATTAAGCACCCAGGATGAGCCCCCTAACCTCCGCTCCCTGGTCGACTTGGCTATCCAGATTGACAAAAGACAGTGCTCTTTCCATAAGGAAAGAGCAGGGCAGCAGCCAGCCACACGTACCCGTGGCATGTCAGCACAACCTTCTGGGTTCTGCATGGGGGGGGACCGACACGACCATTCTTCAGACTACGGATGAACTCCTGGAACTGGGGCAGGG
>NW_018129944.1:2137-2467 GCF_001952655.1 Monopterus albus
CGCCTATTTCTCATGTCGGTTTGCCCCAGATGAACGAAACTATGACATGGGCAACAGAGAACTGTTAGCAGTAAAACTGGCCTTGGAAGAATGGCGGCACCTCCTCAAGGGTGCTGCCCAACCCTTTTTAGTCTGGACCGATCATAAGAACTTGGCCTACCTCCAGTCAGCGAAAAGACTGAACCCCCGACAAGCGAGGTGGGCCTTGTTCTTTGATCAGTTCTGGTTTACCCTGTCTTATTGGCCGGGGTCCTGCAACCAAAAACCTGATGCTCTTTCCCGACAGTAAAGTCCCTTGGCCACGCACGATACACCAGAAACCATTCTGCT
>NW_018129945.1:0-2466 GCF_001952655.1 Monopterus albus
AGGGCCTTAGATGGCCTCAGGTCACTGAGACACGAATTGGCTGAAAATTCAGGGTCGAGGACCCCTTTTCTGAAATGCTAACAAGGTGGTTTGGGAAATGGAGGGGTCTAATTACCTCCTTTATGTTATCAATGGCCGTTTTCCTTGCCATTCTTGTCCTTTGTGGATGTTGTTGCATCCCATGCATCAGAGCTCTATGTGTTAAGTGCATAGACAAAGCATTAAATGACAAAGCTCCACCCTCTTCTTACCAGTTAACCGTGGTAGAAGTGGAGGGTGTGGCACTAGCTTCTCTCCCACAGCTCTCTACCAACAATGAGATCCTGCAGGAAGGCAAATATGAAGACCTCATTCCCCCTCCCCCTCCCTCTACTTCCCAGTAAACACATTACTTGCTAAGGTTAATACATTCTCCATATATGCTTACACACACGTAGTAGGCGTTATACCTATAGGTTAAGGATTTTATTGTGCTCATTGCTCGAGTTATTGTCAATTGAGTTAGTAAAGGTCTTAAGCTTCTGAGAGAGACAATCTCTACTCTCAGTAAATGTTATGTATCTCTTGACAGGTTGGTTTAGCTTGTGCTATAATTAATGTTTATCAGTTGTTACACCTAATGTTTATCATTTCCACAGGCTATGAGCAAGGAAGAACGCTTGCAGCTAATTTAATGCAACGAAGAACAGCTTACACATATCCACTCACATATAGGTCATATATGCAACGAAGTAATTGCTTACACCTGTGAAGTCCCAGACTTCTTCTCGAGTCCGGATAGTGGAAAGAATCTCAGTCACACACAAATATCAAAGTGCACAATTACCTTTTATTGCAGATATATCTGGAGATCATACAGCAAGCAGCAGGGCAGATGATCTGAAGTGAAATCACTAAAACTGTGTGTTTTATACTATTTCTTCCCTCCTCTTATCCCATTCCTACAGCATGCAGCTGGTGATTATCATTACTGTCTCAAGGATATTCCCCCAGGATCATGGCTATAATTCCAAGGTAGTACATTCTGTGCAGACAATAAGGCCACATACTGATAAGGATTGTGTGAACACACATATTGCTAATGATTGAGTGAACACACACACTTACTTCTACTAAATCGAAGGTTATATTCCTTATTAGTACATTTATATAGAACAGTGCTCATGCTTTAATCTGAGTGAAAGTTGTATTCCTTATAAGTGCATAGAAGATGGTGCTGGTGTTTCAGTTACAATGTCTTACACAACTTAATATCCCACACACCTCAGGGAGACTCCAAAAGGGGGACTTCGGTCCTCCCCTGGTTGGATGACTTGTCCGTCCCTGGTGATCAGGACAGTTTGGGGCCCTGTCTTGTGATACAAGGTACGCAACAGCAACCACAAGTAATCAAAACAGTTATCATGTTTGCCACTGTAATAAGTACTGAAAAAATGACCCCTTTCCATTTTCCAAACATCCTATTGAAGCAAGCATCTATAGGGTTATCAGTGCCGGAATGTTCATGCTTAGTTTTGGATAGGGTGCGCAGGCCCTCTAGGGCCCTGGTCACCAAACCATCAGGAGCTGTATTGTTAGGAATGAAAGTGCAGCACATCTCGCCAAACATTGAGCACACACCACCCTCTTTTGCTAGCAGCATGTCTAGAGCCATTCTATTCTTAACAGCCATTAGGGAAGTGGGGGCCAGTTGCTCAGAGAGGCCCTCCACAGCATCTCTTGTAAGATTAGCGAGGTGCAGTACATTGTAGTAAACATAGTTAATGCGGTCAACATTCTTGTTAGGGGTAACAGGAAAGAAAGCCGACACTATTGGGAGATTTTCAAACCCTGCAGCTATCTGATCAGCTAATTTGTATTCATCTGGAATTGAAAAAGCTAAATTACTGATGTTAAGTTGACTGGTAAATTTATTATAAGTGTAAGAAGTTTCTGTAGAAAGCAGACGACTTGCGACCCCGCAGTTCCGATTGGAAAGGCCAAATTACTTAGTTTAACTGCGAGGGGGTAAATGACGCTAGTTCTCGCCGGACCTGATCAGTTGGGTTATGAGGCTAGCCTGTCCGTTCAGGCACCGGTCATTTGTTTTTGTTGGCCAACAGTAGTGAAAAAAGCCCACTCACAAGCGCTTGTAGAATTTTAAATAAAAGTCCGGACTTAAAGAGTGTGTTTGAATGCAGGCCTGGGTGCGTGTGTGTGCACTGTGACAAATTTAGAGTCAGGTGTGAGAGAGCTCTCTGGCTGTGTATATATGTTGTAAATTGCTCTATGTTCTGTCACATATAAAAAGTTTGCTTAAAACATTTATATTGTGTTATATTGAAGGTTTATACGAGCTAAAGATACACTGAAAATCCACTGTATATACATTGTGGTAAACTGCGTAGTTTTGCTTTGCTTTGGTAAGCCAATCAAGCCAGACATTCTTCTCATCATATCCCGTAGCCAACTTGATTAAATCTCTAT
>NW_018129946.1:0-277 GCF_001952655.1 Monopterus albus
TCAGGAAGTACAGCCACCGTTGGTGCCAATGTTTGTGATAATCCTGTTTGACGTCCTGTTGCCAATCCTGACAGTCTGGAGCCTGCCAGTCAGAAAGTCCAGGAGCCAGTCACAGGCTGGGGTGCAGACCCAGTATGGACAGTTTGTGGGTGAGTTTGTTGGGGACAACTGTGTTGAAGGCGGAGCTGTAGTCAATGAAGAGTATCCTGATGTAGGAGTCTCCATTTTCCAGGTGAGAAAGGGAATAGTGGAGGGCAGCCGCGATGGCATCTGAGGT
>NW_018129946.1:950-2466 GCF_001952655.1 Monopterus albus
GCTTCTGGTTGGGGAACCTCCTGACTTGTATGGTGGGCACAATGTTGTCAATACAGGTGCTAATGTATCCAGTCACATACTCAGCATAATCCTGTACGCTGACAGAAAAGTCCTCTGAGGTGGCTGCAGCTTTAAACACATCCCAGTTTGTCTGGGCGAAACAGTCCTGCAGGAGGCCTTCAGTCTCTGGGGTCCAGAGTTTAATTTGTTTGGTGAAAGGGTTTGTTTGTTTCAGTCTTTGTCTGTAAGCTGGATACAGGAACAAAGAAATGTGGTCTGAGTGTCCAAGGTGGGGGCAGGGTGCGGCCCTGTATGTTACTGTAAACATGATCCAGAGTGGTCAGGGTGCTTTCGATGATGCAGCTGGTCAAGATGCTCTCAATGATACAGCTGTAGACGTTGCAAAGGATCCTAAGCGACATGCCAAAGCTCCTCAGACTCCTCAGGAAGTACAGCCACCGTTGGTGCCGATGTTCATAACTGCCCCTCGCTCCACTATAATGGCATTAATGCATGCTGCACTTCCAAAATTTAAAGACAGCCTCAAGACAGACCTAAGTAACGTGATTCTCAATCCTTGCTTTCAAATATTTGGTCAATTTTGCTTTGTTTGTTTTATAAACCTTTGGAACTCAAGCACAATCACAAAAAGAGCATGCCACCTCCACAGAATTTAAGTTCCTGTAGCTGCGTCACAGAAAAATTCTTCAAGAAAAACTAGCAAGTCCCTGAACAGCTTCAAAGTTTTAATGTGAAGTCATGTTCAGTTAGACAGGAAAACAAGATGGATCTTGTTCCTCTTTAAATGCACCTATAAGGTGTCAATGACCATCAAGAAGCAAAAAACATTTGATCACAATAAATCCCTTATTTAAGCAGTGATTGTAGAAATATAAATGCATGTTTTAAATTTTGCACAAAACAATTAAGATGACAATTATTACAGCAGACTCAGTCACAACAACATATGTAGAGACAAAGTGCCAAAAAGGCAGAGCTACTCAACAGGCCCACAAATGCTAGAGTAAAAACTGCAACATATTTTGGAGTTCTTAAAGTATGTTCCAAGTATATTATTACCATCACAATTGTGTTTCCCAGCACTGAAACGATGTAAAGTAAAAAAAGAAAGACATAATACTTGATATTAGGTGTGCCAGTAAATCCACTCTTCTACGTTGGCCCCAAGAGCTCATTGCATGGCAACATGAGGAAACACATGCAAATAAACAAATTATGAAAACACTTTTACCAGTTTGAAAACAGATGTGTACACCCTGCAAATATAGAAAACAATCAAATGTACAAATGCACTGTTGTCAAATTGGTGAAAGTATTTTCTTAATTTGATAGTTTTGTAAATTTGCATGTGTTTTTCTCAAGTTGCTGTAAGGACTGCTCGAACACAACAGTGAGCGAGTCACAAAAATAGACGGACCCAGGTGGCTGACTTCGGTGCAGACAGTGTAGTTTATTTACAGTGCTTACAGTACAAGTGACAAGAAATGAACAGAGG
>NW_018129947.1:0-2466 GCF_001952655.1 Monopterus albus
ATGTTGCAGCTCCTCTGGCAGGATTCCCAGCCATTCCCAGGCCAGATGAGATGTCTAATCTCTCCAGCGTGTCCCGGGTCTGCCCTGGGATCTCCTACCAGTTGGATGTGGCTTGAAAGCCTCCAAATGAACATTCTCCCCTGTATCAGAACTTCATTTGGGACTTTAATGTCAAGACTTCAGATATGCTTGTCACTTGCAAAACAATGGCTTATTTGTTCCACCTCTGGCAGTACTCAAAGTTTCATGACAACTTCCTTTGTGCTGTTCAATTATGAGTGACTGCAGTTGTCAAGTTGACCCAGCTGTGTCCAGATGTGTTCAAAGGTCCACAGGGACGAGGTCACCGCAGGGACACCTTTATGCAGGCCATCAGGGAGCATAGCTGTGCCTTAGGTACACAAGCACATGCGTCTATAGCTCAACACACACAAGTTTTGTCTCTTGGTGTTCATAAATTAGAAAAAACACACCACCAGTGTCTGTGGGCCTAGGCATTAAAATCTTCCATAAGCATCCACCTGCACTGTATGTCTGACATGTCAGCTGAAACCCTGAAAATCAGCCAAACATGCTGTGAAGTTCCTTCTTTTGATTGTTTACCTTTTTAACATGATACCGTTTTTAGGAATTTTAGCTGTATTGTTGCCGGTGTTTCAACTAGAGCCTATGTGAAAATAAATAGTCAGTATGGTAGCAGCACTATATGGCCGTCTACACACACACCTACACAAAGGTTATTTTATAATAAGAGTATACCACACAATAAAAGACACCAGGGTAAAATTAGTAAAATAGATTGTTACAAATGAAGAATGCATTGTGCAGCTCAGAGACATTTGCTAGGGATCTGCATTGCCGATGAGGTAAGTTGTTATATTAAGCAAATACCATGCAACACGACACTAATGGTCTCAGTTATAAGGCAACGTGAGGACGCGATAGAAATGTGTGATATCTTTAGCAAGTAATTTGGCAGAGAATGGTGTCTTTTACGACAGTGTTCAAATTACTTTACCATTAATGCTTCCATCATATATTGAGCATTTTGAATTTAATATTGTAAAGAAATATAATGTTGTATTTTACACCTGACAGGTCCAGAGTTGATGTGAACAGGAAGCCACTTCTATGGTTCCCAAGGACAAGGCACCATTCCTGATGTGGTTACAATGGCAAAGAGCACTGGTACTGGGATTCCCTGTGGGGGTGGGGGGAGGAGGTTAGGACGATTCTAAGGGCCCACGACTTTGGGGGCCCACAGAGACTAGCATCCAGGGTACATTTTGTTCATGTTCTTGTAAAAACATAACCACGGGGTTGATCTCTTCACTCGACTGTACAGTCTTTTTCATATCTTTCTAAAATCCTACATTTATGTAAAGGTTCAGAAACTGACATGAAAACTGACATTTCTACAAATCATTTGTAAATCTGACAACCTGAGAAATATATTTTTGGCTGAAGTTTCACTTTGAGGCAGCAGTGAGTGGATGTGTGAACTTGTTTTTCAGGTGTTCTGCAAAAATAGTGGCCTTGTTTGTTAAGGCCTTGTTTCTTAACAGCTTTGAAAGGAATCCTGTAGTTTGTGCATTTGCATCATCGGAGCTTGGTGTAAGAGTTCATCTTCTCTTTAATCTGTTCTGTTTATTAGTAGGACAGCGGCTGAAATGTCTGTAAATCTGAAGGCAAAAGGGAGAAATTTCTATTTTTTATTTCATTACAGAACCCCAAAGCTGTCCCTCTGACAGTAAAGAAAAGGAGTATTTCTGATATTTCCCCAAACATCACAAATACACAACTATGTGTCCAAGCAGTTTTGCCACACCAGCATAAAAAATGGTGACATTTCACTGCAAATTCAATTTCAATGGAAATGCACCATTAGAGAATTAGTTCTCAGTAGAAGCTCAGACCTATGGTCATGAGCTTTGGGTCATGACCGAAAGGGCAAGATCCCGGATACAGGCGGCCGAAATGAGCTTCCTCCGCAGGGTGGCCGGGCGCACCCTTAGAGATAGGGTGAGGAGCTCAGAGTAGAACCGCTGCTCCTCCACATCGAGAGGAGCCAGCTGAGGTGGCTCGGGCATCTGTTTCAGATGCCTCCTGGGCGTCTTCTCCCTGCAACCGCAGCTGCTCACACCTCAGCCAGACCTTGCCCCTCCTCCCACTGTCATGTTCTCAACAACAGTGAGGTGGTACTGTACATGTTTAACCTGAGTCTTAGCCCCTGAGAGAGTCCCAGCCCTATGAAAGACATCCTGTGTTGTACCAGTTCCCAAAATACCTGATCCTAAAAAGCCGAACCATTACAGACCCGTTGCCCTGACCTCCCACCTGATGAAGACCATGGAGAGGATTGTCCTCGGCCACCTCCATGCCCAGGTGAGCTCGGCACTCGACCCGCTGCAGTTTCCGTATCGACCTGGCATCGGGGTGGACGACGCTATTATCTACATGCTGCAT
>NW_018129948.1:0-2465 GCF_001952655.1 Monopterus albus
TTTTTTCAACACCTGTGTGAGGTCTTCAAGCTGTACTACACCCTCCTTCAGCTCTCCTGACCCCCCCACCCCAGTTTAGAAATTATAGTTCAACGCAGCTGGGGGAGAACGCACACTGTCCATATGCTCCTGTGTCTTTTTGGAACACTTTAGTAGTGTCTAATGGCAGAGAAAGTCAGTTCATCACAAGCTGGTCTAATGATAAAACTGCTTTCAAATAAAAAGTTACACAAACAGTCCCTGAACGCAAGTAGAAATACCAAGTATTATTTATCTAAAGTATTTGTACAACTGATTAACCATTTAAGTCAATGTTGAAGAAATTGGCTTTGAGCTTCTCAAATGTGAATCAGATCCTTTCATCAGTGCTACACCAAGGTAAACTGAATATTTTTGACTGTTGCTTGAACAAAAAAATAAAAAAAAAATCTACTTGAAGACATCACTTTGGGACATGATGTTGTACAAACTAAACAATCAATTAATCAAGAAGTGGCAGATCAATTGATAATGAAAACAGCCATTAAGTGCAGTATCACTGTTCTAAATCAGAACTTCTTCCATGAGGATTCAGTAACTTTCATCTCCTGACAGCGACTCACCAGAGTAAGCAGCCAATCGTAGAGCTGATTTGGAGCGGCTCAGCAGCCTGTCAGAGATCCGCAGCTCCTCCTCTGATTGGCTGATTGGGAGCTCCTCGGGGGTCAGATGCAGCCCCTCAGCCAATAGGAATCCGTACCCCAGAGGGAGGTGTGAGGAGTTGGAGAGCCTGATGATGCTCCTCACTTCCTGTCTGAAGGCTGTGACCTCAGCTAATGCCTGAGAGCACTGACCTGCAAGTTGGCATCAAAGCCTTGTTAGCACGCTGCTACACAGGATTCAGGGGACAACATTTTCTCTCTTGTAGACAAAACTAAAAAGCATTCATGCAGCAGGAAAGAGAACCTTCCAGAGTGCGTTGTCTTGCACTTATCAGGTAAAAACATTTCTGTGTTATGCAGGAGTGAGTTTGGCATTAAAGCTGAATCATTACTTTCAGACTGACCTGTAGAGGACTGAGGCTTCAGTGTCGTTCTCTCTGGACCTGAAACGCATCAGACAAAATGTCCGTGCTAAAGTCTAACAGAACTCTGACAATAAAGACAGTATTCTCTTATATTTTCCTAAATACTAAGCAGTTTCATGCACACAGCACTGACACCTCAGTGGCAGCCTGTTTATCACTGGTGATGTCTTACAGGTGATTGCGCCCCCTACTGGCCCAACAGTCATGGTGTTTCCCTCAGCATCCACACAGAAGCAGCGTGATCCAACACATTGAAGAGGCAGGAAGTCTCCATCCTCAGAACATGCTGGGATGTGGATTTCAGCACCGGCAGCCATGTTTGATTTCACCTTCAGGGCCATCGCTCGCTCCCTCTCACAGTGGGATGGACAGCGAGGCCGACGGCCAACAGCCCGCGACCCTGAGACCTCCTGACCGTGAGGGTTGACACACCAACACTCTCCACTCTGACACTGAACCTCCTGGAAACCACCACTGGATGTGCAGCTGGGAACAAAGATGGCTGCTGCATCATCCTTGTCCTCACTGGAGCAGGAACGCAGCAGAGGAATCAGGACCTGGAAACAACAGAGGGGGCTGACAAAAGTGTTCTCTACAGCTGAAGTTGAAATATGAGCAAATGAAAAGCCTCAATAAACTCAACCAGAACCCGTGAATGAAAAGGCATCCTACATTATGAAAAAGCAGTGAGGTGCGTGTTTGTTTTCTGGTGCTGGAGGACATGCTGTTTCTGACCTGTCCCAGTGACGCCGAGCTACTGAGCCCCACCAGTGTGTGCTGGAGGGCGGAGAGGAAGGCAGGGTCCTCCAGAGCCCTGCTGACAGACTGGACCAGGTCCTGGTACCTCTGGAGGCTGATGGTGACACTCTGAGAGGAGAGCCGGTCCAGACCCAGAGCTCCTTGAGCCCCCACTGCCCCACTCAGGTTAAAGGAGGCAGCGTTCTTCAGAAACTTCCCTCCAAACAGGTCCTCCTGGAGGCGACGGGGGGAGGAGCGAGCCAGTGCCTGCAGAGCCCCGCCCACTGAGGGGAAGAGACCCTGGAGGACTTCGACCAGGTGAGTCAGGAAGAAGGTTGGATCTGCCTCAACTGGAAGGAGGTCCCTGAGAGGCTGGAGGAGGGAGAGACAGGAGGCCTGGGATCTATCAGAGGAGGCCTCAAAGAGAGGAGGATCAACGGGCCCAGAGAAGAGCCGGGACAGAGCCAGACGACGCTGAGACAGACAGTCTGCAAAACCTGAACCTGAAAGGGGAGAAGGAGGGGATGAGTAAAGAAAAGAGATGACAAAACAAAAATACGTGATAAAATGCATAGACAAGAAACAAGATGAGATGACTGAGAACTGACAGGATGATGTGAAGTGGACGGGAACAATAGAGTTTAGATAAGAGAGCCAGGAT
>NW_018129949.1:0-827 GCF_001952655.1 Monopterus albus
GAGACCCTACCAGGGGCATATGGCCCCCGACAGCATAGCGCCTAGGATCATTCGGGTACTCAAACCCCTCCACCATGATAAGGTGGCGGTTCAAAGAGGGGTTACCCAGGGTATTTACCTTTATTTTTCATACAGTCATTGAACAACGTCATGTATCTCCTGGTACTCACATGATGCATAATAAGAAAAGTCATAATCAGAGGCTTGTCTCTCCCACTTTCTCTCTCTCTCTCACACACACACACACACACACACACTTACAAAGAAATACAGGAAGTTTAAGCTGGATTTCAGTTGGAAAACACATTCACATATTCAAAGAACGTTGCTGAGATCTAGTTCATTCATAGCCTCCTCCTTTAACCATGTGAAATAACTAAAAGAGATCTAACTTTGGCAGAAACTAGTGCATCTGTGCAAGACCCCATTGTCCATTATGAACTGCTGATTGAGAAAACAGGTATTTTGAGGGCCTTTAATGTTTTTATATGTGTTTATAGTCATATAAGTAAAAGTGCCTTGTATTTAACTGAAACAATGTCTCCTTTAAAATGAATTCTTGAGGAAAGATGTGTAACATGCAAAGGCACTTGTGGGCTACAAAAGATCCCATCATAGCAGGAAAATTACATACTGCCTGCCAAATTAAGCAAACACTGATGCAACACATCTGTTTAGACCATTTATTTTGCTCCATAAACACTTTGACATTTTAAACTTTTGCTTATATGAACACTGCTGAGGAATCTTTCAATCACAAATTCACAGAGTAGTGCTGACTGTCCAAGGTCAGGCACATACTATATATTGTGCATCATTTGAAAGAT
>NW_018129949.1:1851-2465 GCF_001952655.1 Monopterus albus
CAGCACTTGGCTGATGGGTTTATCATGATCCTTAGGGTTCACAAAGTCGGTTGCACCGAACACCTTGGCCTTCTCAAACTTCTCTGGATTGATGTCAACTGCAATGATCTTCTTGGCTCCTGCAGCCTTGCAGCCCATGACTGCAGCCAAACCTACAGCTCCCAGGCCAAACACAGCACATGTGGAGCCTGGTTCCACCTAAAGTGACAAAGACACCACATAGTACTTTAGGCTGGACTACTTAATACTTAATAAAAATCAGTCGGGAGTTTTGTATCTCATAACACTCATGATTACTCTTTTAAGAAGCTTTCTGTTTTGGGGAATTAATTGATAGAATTTCTCCCTTAAGTCACCAAAAGTGCCAAATTATAGGGACAGAACATAAAATGCCCCATATTGTTGTTGCAGTGTGGTATTAATCAGCATACACACCTTAGCAGTATTGACTGCTGCTCCATAACCAGTGCAAATCCCACAGCCGAGGAGACAGACTTTGTCCAGAGGGGCAGCGGGGTCGATCTTTGCCACAGCAATCTGGTTAACCACTGTGTACTCGGAGAAGGTACCGGTTCCCGTAAACGACTGCACCTTCTTCCCCTTACAGGTAAACC
>NW_018129950.1:0-483 GCF_001952655.1 Monopterus albus
TCAGCAGCAACACATAAAACCTTATTTAACCCCTCACAGAAAAGGACATGTGTCTCCTAGTCTCTCCACAGTCTCTCTCTACAGTACATTGGCCTCACATGAGTTAGGCTGCAGTATCTCAAGTGTAACAATGAGTTTAACAAATTTTCTAAACCAGGGGTAGAAAAAGGCATAGATCACAGGGTTTAGACAGGAGTTAAAATATACCACCAAAGGCAAAAATACCTTCCTTGAAGAACCAATCATGATGTCATAGCCAGAGAGAGTGACACAATAATATGGACAGTAACACATGAGGAAAACAGCAACAAGGACACCAAGAGTCCTGGCTGCTTTCATCTCTGATTTCTTAGCAGTTACAGTCACTGAACACTGCAGTGTGACAGCTGCAATGTGGGAGCGCACGGCACGGGCCTGAGACACAGCCACCACAAACACTCTCATATACAAAATGACGATGGCAGTGATTGGAAGCATAACGAA
>NW_018129950.1:1306-2465 GCF_001952655.1 Monopterus albus
ACCTTTATGGAGCCAGCAAAAACATGGATGGACTTCATTAAAGCCAATATGCCAGAAGCTTTGTCCCCCGCCTGTCGGCCTCACTGCACTGTCCATAATTTAAAACAATCCTGTCTCCAGGATTGTTTTAAAAAGCCCACAATAATGAATCATGGAATAGAGTATTGTGACTCAGTATTTCCAGATAACAATTAAGGTACCTTATGAAATTAGTTCAGTGTTCTATTCTGTGAAGCTTTTCGCTAGTAAATGTACATATTATTAAGCCTTTAGTTCGTTTTTGAACTGTTACGTGTGTTTAACTTTATATTTCACATTTCTTCAACATCCACGCTATTGTCACAGTTAGTAGCTACAAAAGCAAACAGAATTATGGAACATGCGTATAGTTCCCAAAAAGTACATTGAACAGACTGACATGGACAGAAGAGAGTATAATAATCCTTGTCCAGTCAATCAAAGTGTGAGTATAATATATAGGGGTATGATATCACAAATCTTTGCACCTAGGTTCCAGTTTTTATGACATGCAGCTGTCCAACACCTGCATGTCAGGCATACAGACCCAGAGTGAGAGCCATCAGACCAACACAAAAGGAGGTACGTGTGTCACAGGAGGGGGCTTCTTATGCTCTGAAGGACTGTTTTGACACTACAGACAGGGACATTTTCAAACAAGCCACCACTCATAACAATCACATAGACATAGAGGAATTACAGTGAGGAAATCGAACCATACATCACAAAGTGCATTGATGATGTTGCTTACTGCAAAAATATCACTGTTTGTGCCAACCAGAAGCCATGGATGACAGGTGAGGTTAATAGACTCCCGAGGGCTCGGGATGCAGCCTTTAGAGCTGGCGATACCGCAGGCCTAGCAACAGCAAGAGCAAACCTGTCCCATGAAATCAGGGAGGCAAAACACCAATACAGCAAGAAGGCATCTGGACACTTGAGTGACACTAGAGATGCGCAGAGTCTCTGGCAGGGCATCCAAACCCTCACAGGCTATAAACCCCCACGTTGGGACTGTGAGAGTGACATCTCTCTGCTGAACAGCCTCAGTGACTTCTTTGGCCACTTTGAAACACAGAACAACACACCGGCACAGAAGACCACCCCTCACCCCGGCGAGCAGGCTGTGTGTCTGTCCGCA
>NW_018129951.1:0-443 GCF_001952655.1 Monopterus albus
TTTATGGCCCCAGGCTCCAGGAAGACATGGGACAGGAAAACTGCAACAAAATGATTTTGTTTTGCAGTAAATGAGGGACAGCGGGTCTCACACTTTTTCAGAATTCACAACAGAGTACACATCCATACTGATACTGATAGTGATGGTATCAGTATGACAATGGTTAAATGGGCAATCGAGGGGATATGCAAACCATTAACCCATGTTTGTAACATGTCGTTTCGACTTGGTCAGTTCCCCAATAATATGAAAATAGCAAAGGTTATTCCATTGTATAAATCTGGGGATAAGCACAACTTCACAAATTATAGACCGGTTTCTCTGTTGTCACAGTTTTCAAAAATCTTGGAAAAACTCTTTAATAACAGATTAGACACATTTATTGATAGACATAAAATCCTCTCTGATTGCCAATATGGTTTTAGGTCGAACCGATCGACATC
>NW_018129951.1:1559-2464 GCF_001952655.1 Monopterus albus
GTTATATTCTTTTTTTAGTATAATATGTGTGTGCGTAGAAGTGAATCATTTACTGCTTGCAAACCAATGATGGTAAGATGATGTCATGGGGTAGGACTGGATAAGTCTGACTTCTTCCTCCTCCATTCAAGCATGTACTAGGTATATGCAAATTGATATTGGATTATGTGTAAAATTATGTGTGTTGTCATATCAACTGTTTTTACATGCTTGAAAGAATAAATCAAATCAAATCAAATCCATATATATAATAAATAGGTTTGTTGCAGGTTACCAAAAATGCTGTTTGTCCTTGTATGTATTTTGCATTGTGGCTTTTGGGGTAGTCCCTTCATGCTGATAAACAAGCAGTCTGAGAGGCGATAACAGCAGACATTCATCCATTATCTATACTGCTTATTCCTGAATAGAGTCACGAGGGGCTGGAGCTTATCCCAGTTGACACTGGGTGAGAGGCGGGGCACATCCTGGACAGGTTGCCAGCCTGTTACAGGGCTGACATGTAGACAAAGAAACACACACTCCTACAGGCAATTTAGAGTCACCAGTCAACCTAAACTTCATGTCTTTCGAATGTGGGAGGAAGCCAGAGTACCTGGAAAGAACCCACACAGCCAAAGGGGCAGCAAAACCACTAACCACCAGCTAAGTTGCCTAACAGCAAAAAGTATATGAGTAATGTTTGGTAGAATGTCTAATTTGGAGAAGTGAAATGGAGGAAGCTTTGAATATTTTTGCTTCTATATAGGGTAGTAAACACTATGAAAATGTGTATATCAAACAAACATCCTGCACAAAACGGTCTAAAACACTTGCACATAAATAGTAAAAGAACTGTTTCATGGAGCAGGGAACCAGTAGCACATTTGAAGGAGGTGTGTTAGATATTTTTAGTCAGATAGGTA
>NW_018129952.1:0-2464 GCF_001952655.1 Monopterus albus
ACAGGTGCAGCTCAATAAATTAGAATTGAGTACATATACAGTTCCTCAGTGGCACTGCTGAGGTGGTATGGAAGTCCTTATATACTCTCCTCCCTTCTGTGGCACAGCATAAGAAGTTGAAGGAGCAGCCGATCCAGCTGAAGGAGCGGCTAATGCAGCTGACGGAGCAGCAGAAACTGACGCAGCTGAGGGAGTAGATGATGCCGCTGATGGAACAGCTGTGGGAGCATCGGATGCAACAGACTGAGAAGCTGTGGGAGCAGCTGATGCAGCTGACTGAGAAGCTGTGGGAGCAGCTGATGCAGCAGCATTCTGACATTGAGTCTGGTGAAGGAGCTGATCAGTGACATGGAGGAGTATGATCCAACTGTTTAGCAAAAGTCATAACAGTAGAAGTCTGGCTTTAATTAAGATAACATTAAATGTCTATGTCATTATACAGTCTTTGGGCTAGTCTGTGATCTTGACAATCTTAACAACAGACAATGAAATGATACACCCAGGAACAAGAAAATGGACTATTTATCTCATCGGTCAGTAAGGTTTGCACAGGATTCTTCTTCATCCCCAGATGATGAGTGCCACACCTGCACCTGAGATCACCTAAAATACAGGCAAAATGAGCCCCCAGCTTTTTCAAACAAAAAGTTCATCTTTTCTGAGTTAAAAAAAATTAGCAAAATCATTCCACTTGTTTAGGAGGTGGCGCAGCTGAGGATGGAGCTAAAGGACCATAGCATCACCCACCAGCACAAAGTGTCACTGTAACATTATTAGCAATGTACTGTTATGTATCTGTTATTTGTCTTGATATGCAAAGTAGCCACAGCTGTCAATTAGAAGTAGAAGAGTAAAGAAGACAATGTTTACCTCCACTTTAGTAGAGCAGAAGTAAGGTAGAAATATTCAAATCCAGAAATATCTGACATTATTATAGATCACACAGTGAGCTGGGGTCCTGCTGCTGCATTGCGAGTCCCACCACAGTCGGATTAGCTGTTAACTGGCCTCGTCTTTAAATAAAGTTTTAAACACACAGTGAAATAAATTCTTTTCCTGTGTCCATATTTTCAATGTTCTTTTATCACTTCATATACAGTATTGGGCAAACTGAGGAACTTTAGATGTTTAGATTCCAAGTTTTCCAACTCTGTGTAAGTCAACTCAGAGTTCAGGTTTGAACTCTGAGTTTGTTAAACCTCCTTCTTGAAACGGGCCCCTGGTTAAAGAGAGGAACACACAAGTCCTCCTTAATCTCAGCATGTCTCTACTGGCATCATCACTTTGCTCTTACTAATCTTTGCTGTCAGTTCTTGACATACTACAGCAAACTACTGGAAGTTGTACTGTAAAAAAAAAACAAAAAAAAAACAAATTTGTTTCTGTAATGAAATTGCAATAGATGATTGTAAAAAGTGCTGTTTTGTGTATTGTGTGTAAAAAAAACTATTGTATTTGTTACATATTTCTTGTCTTGCTAAAAGTAGTTATTGTTGTATGTATATGTATCCTCACAAACACAAGCAGTGTAAACAAAATACAGACTAATATGGACACAAATCCTGAAGCCATTAGAAAATGAAGAATGTGAGAGGCTTTTTAGTGAATGTCTAGTGAATGTGTAGTGGCTGTTAAAAAAAGAAGCTGTTCCATGTGTAAATGTAATCCCTTTAAATAAACAGTATGTTCCCGTTCTGTAAATAGTATATATAGACAAAATGCGCAATATAATAGAGAATGCTCAGTCTGAAGTTTATTTGGTACTATATCAGTATGATTCTTCTTCCCTCTTGCTCTGGAGATGCTACCAGGTGACTGTAAAAGTGAAAGTAAATATTGGATTGTTGGCCCGTCTGTGTTGCAAACAGTACAGTTTGGTCTAGCTATTGTAGCTACGGCATCATCAGTGTTAAAAAATATATTCTGCACTTGTATCACTGACTGACAAACCTCTTGGACTTCTCTCAGCAGGGGCCCGTTTCAAGAAGGAGGTTTAACAAACTCAGAGTTCAAACCTGAACTCTGAGTTGACTTACACAGAGTTGGAAAACTTGGAGTTTTCGGTTTCAGAACAGCTGAAAAGAGTTGGTTTAATCAACTCCGAGTAGGTTGACTCAGAGTTAGGTGCGTGCAGCGCGACTATAAAAAGCCCTGAACAATAGAGTGAAGACATTGCGAGTCACCATGGCAACAGGACCAAGCAAAAATAGGTCTGCGTTTTTTCCCCGACAGAAATGGATGTGCTACTACAAGCATATAGTGACTACGAGCCCATATTTCATAAAACAGCAACACGGCTGCAGCGGCAAAAGAGAGAGAGTTAGCTTGGGGGAAAATAGCTGCCCGAGTCAATGCGTACGTTTACATTTTAATCATACAGTGTTCAGTGTAAGTAATTACTAAATAATGTTAGTATTGTAGCGCAGAAAGCGCTTGCGGGCGAGGCACACTTTCCGAACTATTC
>NW_018129953.1:0-730 GCF_001952655.1 Monopterus albus
AATTTGAAAGTAATTGATATATCCAACAAGAAAGGAAGACAATTGTAGGATTTGAGTCTTATATATTCCAGAGACACCACACTGAAGATCACAAAATGGGGGAACATCTAAGAGTATAATCTCCTTATAGGATTCAGAATCTCACTCTTCAGTCTTGGATAGCTCTTATTCTTCATTGGACAGAAAAAGAAGAAGAGGAAATTTCAGAAAGAGTCTTAGTCTGTTTGTTTATAAGACAGTGCTGGGCATCTTGTAGAGAAGCTTGTATTTTGGATGTACAAGCCCCATCAGTATTGATCATATTGGTTGAGGATGGTTTGAAACTGGACCTCAGTACCAAAGCCTAGTGTTGTCACTTCCCAGAGTCTTCATTTAAGCTGATATGTGTCTACCATACATTATTCAAATGAACCTATTCTCATTTAGTTTTTTTGTTTTGTTTGCTTTGTTTTGTTTTTTGTTTGTGTAGCACCCTTCTCACTCTACCGAGGAGGGGCACCAACTAGACGAGGTAGAATGAGGGGTGCTTGGGTTTGTTTAATCAAAATTAAAATTAATAACCCCTATAACTAGTAACGAGGACTTGTAGTATGGTGCTTGAGGAAGGAAGATAGACCCAGCGATGGCTTAAATAAGAACACACGGCTTAGGCCGGATTTATTAGACCAAGATAACTAAAATGACCTCTTATGAGTACAAAACCAATGAGTAAAAGAAAGAATGATAAAGG
>NW_018129953.1:833-1085 GCF_001952655.1 Monopterus albus
GGTTGCCCCGTTTATTTAGGTCCAGAACACCTTATGTCCAGAACACCGTCTCAACAAAACACACAGTGTTCAGTCACTGAAAAGTTACTCACGACACTCTTGGGGTTATCGTTGCAGGCCTGTTTCAAACTTTTTGAGTGCGACGCAATGCGGCGTCCTCACAATTTGAGTGCGATGCCAAGTGAAGCCCTCCCCAGTTGGGTGCGGTGCAATATGGCGTCCTCACAATTTGAGTGCGATGCCAAGTGAAGC
>NW_018129953.1:1915-2459 GCF_001952655.1 Monopterus albus
ACCTCAGAGACCAGAAGGTAGATGAAGGAGAATAAAAAGCTTCTGCCCATAAGGAAGCATTAAGGCCCTCACCACCATGTTCAGGTATTTGTTTTTGGTGGTGTTTTTTAATGGTTTTATAGGCTTTATATTCAAAATAAGATGCAAGGGACATGAGGAAGAGTTCTTTTTTCTTGCAGATCAGTGAAACTGTAAAATCACTTTTGTTATTCCTTTGAAAGAATGATAAAAGTGTTACTTTTTAAAATATAAAATAATTGCACTTTTTGAAATGTAGCATAAAGTCTTGATCTTTTTAAATTTGGAATGAATTGTGTTGATAACAGATGCTTATGATGAGTTAAATTCCATGTGGAAATGTTTCACTAATGTTCAGTATCTGTGTGATTGTATCAAATATTAAAGCATCAGTAAATGCCTTTACACAGACAGACAAACAGACACACTCACACAGACTAGTTAAAACTGAGAAATAAAATTATAAAGTTAGGATTAGGCTCAAAAGATCTGTGGTTATGGTTTAGAAAAAGATTGTGGTTTGGGT
>NW_018129954.1:0-967 GCF_001952655.1 Monopterus albus
CATAGCTCCTCTCACCTCAGGCGTTCCGCAAGGCTCGATCCTAGCTCTATTACTCTTTTCCTTATAAATGCTGCCACTTGCCTCATTAAGCCACAGTGTTCATTTTCATTTTTATGCTGATGATATTCAGATTTATATGCCACTGCTACAATCCGACTCGAATGCACTTGCCCCATTATATAATTGCATTCGAGATATTAAGAAATGGTTAGCTCAGAACGTTCTCCATTTAAATGAAAGTAAAACTGAATATATGTTCATTAGCCCTAATTAAACTGCAATTGCACCCAGTTTAGACGTCTCAGCCCTCCCACTCAAAGATTCATTCTGTTAAAAATCTTGGCGTAATATTCGATAAAGGCTTTAACTTTGATAAGCAGATCAGGGCTGTAGTTAAGATCAGCTTCTTTCACTTAAGGCTTTTAGCGAATGTTAAGCCTTTTTTATCGCGTCCGAATTTAGAAAAAGCTATTCATGCCTTTATCACATCACGTCTAGACTACTGCAACGCCCTCTATGCTGGCATGTCCCAGCCCCTGTTTCAGAAACTGCAACTTGTCCAAAATGCTGCGGCCCGGCTGCTCTCTAACACCCCCAAATATGCCCACATTACCCCTGTTCTCCGTTCACTACACTGGTTGCCAGTACAGTGGAAAGTGAAGTTCAAGGTGTTGCTATTTATTTTTAAGGCCATCCACAGTCTCGCGCCGTCATACCTTTCTGACCTGTTGTCCATTTATGCTCCGCACAGAGCTCTGCGATCCTCAGGGTACTTGGCCCTGGTGGTCCCACGGTCACGTTATAAGAAATGGGGCGACCGTTCTTTTGCTGTGTATGGCTCCAGACTCTGGAACTCTTTACCCCAAGAGCTACGATGTGTAACTGAGCTAGTGACTTTGAAATCAGTTTTAAAGACTCACCTTTTCAAACAGGCGTTCGATGTTTAAATTGCTTTTATTTGCCCAAA
>NW_018129954.1:1435-2459 GCF_001952655.1 Monopterus albus
TAAGGAGAACAGGACGACCAGGGGAGAAGACAGGCTAACGGCAAAAAACAGAGTGAGGATGAGGACGGACAGGTGAAAAAACAAATGAACCAGGATGACTGGAGAACAAAAAAGAAATCCACAGCACAGGAACTGTCAGTGTGGATAGCAAAAATTAACGTCTAGCTAACCTAATGGACCAAAAACATACAAAAGCATCCACAGCACAGGAACTGTCAGCGTGGAAGTCAAAACGACGTCTGATACATACCACGAATATAGGGCTGTAACGGGGTATGCAAGTTAGGTATGTTAAGTTAATGCTCCAGCGACGACGGAGCGTCTGCCAGAGGTATAAATAAGGAAGAAGGTAATCATCGGGATGCACCCCAGCTGTGTGCACCGACAAACGAGTCGCTAATTAGTGAAAGCAACACAGCTGAGGTGCAGATCCTGCAGGATCGAGAGAGCAGAGGAGAGAAAGGTGGAAGAGAGGCAGATCATGCCGAGCGGACCTGACAGGGAAGGACTATGCTCATAGTACTGGCCATCACACTCCTCATCCAGTGGTAAGGCCAAATGTTTTCCTTTTTGTTTTTGGTTGCAGAACCAAACCCACACCACCTGTCAAGTAGAGCATTTGTTATTCAAAAATAAGCACTTTAAAGGCAAATCACTTCAGCTGGAGTGGTTGTAGCCAACTTACATCTCTGTCCAAGCCCAAGTCATCGGAGATGTGTGTGATCTCCTGGGTGTTGGGCTTGGGACACTTGACAAAATAGGACTCCAGAGCAGAGCGCACTGCTCCCTCTAGACTGGTCCTCCTCTTCCTTTTTCTGGTGTCAACAAACACTCTGCTAAGTCTTGTACATCTTATCATACAATTTGGACAACAAATAGAGTTACAACCAGTACTCAGATAAACAAGCGTACTTCCCAAACGTTGAACTCAGCACAGCATAGGTGAGTCCACTTCACATGCACTGATATAAATACAGGCTGATACTGAGCAATGAGTCTTAAACACATGTACTGTAAAACAAGT
>NW_018129955.1:0-144 GCF_001952655.1 Monopterus albus
GGGCCCGTTCCTCGGGGTCTAGACGGGTACGTCCCAGTTCCAATTGGTACCGCCGTAGTGTCGGTGGTACAGAGATGAGAGTCCCCCATGCGGAGAGGTACCCGGGCTTCGGCAGGTGGAGCAGTCAAGACCCGGGGCCGGGGG
>NW_018129955.1:1581-2458 GCF_001952655.1 Monopterus albus
GTACCATAACTCCTACTACTGCTGGTCAACATCCGGTTATATTCACCACTTCACTTTGTATATATTGTTGCACTACTTAAACACTGTAAATAAATCTTGCTTGCACCGAAGCCAGCCGCCTGGGTCTGCTGTTTGCGCCGCTCGCTCACCCTTGTGTCGAGCGTATCCTTAACAAACATCCTTAACATATTTAGCTTTTTTAAGCAAATTTCGCCCCATTCAATTGAATGGGAAAATTTTTCACGTCTTAATATCTTTTACGGTTTTTGCATAATTACATTTTTTCTCATTTCAATAGCCACAATAGTATTTCTCAGTGTGTAGGAATAATTTTTTCTCATACACACACACACACACACAACCCTAGTTGTTTTACCTACTTTGTGGGTACCAATGGGAAAATATTCACATCTTAATAAGTTCAGCATAGTTTCAGGTAGAAAAGCCATTCTAGTATCAAAATGTTCAGCTCTTCCGGGACATTCTGGCTTGTATATTTCTTTTTTGAAACACTTATACTTTTTAAAATATTCAGCTTTTTTTTCAGCAAATTTTGCCCCATTCCAATGAATTAGTAAAATTTTCATATCTTATTACATTTAGCATACTTTCAGCTGGACGACCTCGGCGCCAGGCTGCAGAGCTGAGAGGCCGCTCGGGAGGATGGCCACAGGACCTGGCATAAGGCCACTGGTCTGGGAGTTATCTTTGGTGCCGGACAGAGAATCAGAGAGGTGGCCTCAGGGACAGGATCAGCGATGATCCACCAGAGTGGGGGGTAGCTGAGGTAACAACAGCCTCCATGGACACAGGAACAGGCTCGGAGAAGACATTGGCACACTGGCCAATCTGCTCGGGAACAGGAACAGGCTTGGAG
>NW_018129956.1:0-2454 GCF_001952655.1 Monopterus albus
TACTTTCGCAAGGCACTGTAGAGTAATGGGGAAATATTACACAACAAATGTGATAGTTTTGAACAATTTTTTTCTCAATATAACTTGCAACCTCATAAATGAATGTCGATAGTCAATGCGTTACTTGACCTTGTAGCACTTAGTGACTGTAGACACAAAGCCTGTAGGCCAGACACGCTACCGACTGCAGGTTACATTAAAGCACTGAATACGCTGTTCAGTCCATGACTTAGACTCTTGCTCTTGTGTTTAGTTTTTTTGAAAGGCTAGAAAAAGACACCACCCTTGAAACTCTTTGAATGCAGTGTATCACTCTTACAACAGCTGCATGTGCAGAAATCCAAAGCTAGACTGTTCAATTGGTCAGCTGGTATTTCAATTGCATAACCAATGAGAATGGCCAAAAATAAGTCACTTTTAAAGTTAGCCAAATGAAATGAAGTAAAAACAGAATAAATACATACAGTTCCATCAGTGCAGAACTAAATGTGTGCTACTGAAGGTAAACCTACATTGAACAGAGAATATATTATGAGAACTTTGCTGTCCATCCCCTTCACTGTCACAAACTATATTCACACATACATCATACCATTCTACTTTATTGCTCTTTTTCATTTTCTTGTACATATTTTTCTCCCCCTTGTTTTCATTTTGGTGCAAACCTTGTCATCAATGGCACAAAGCGTCACTATGGCAACAACAACTGTGCTCTTTGCTTTAAAGCCTTATTTCCAGCAACAGGGTAAGGTGAAAATAATGTGCTGACAGTAAAGGCTGTTACTGTCTGTGTTTGTTTCTCTTCCTTAATGTCTGAATTTAACAGAGGATTTAGCTGCTGTCTGCCCCAGGAGACATGTACAGAACCCATCCTCTGAAACCGACAACATGTCTGCGCAACAATACAAGTCTCCTCTATCTACACAGTAACTCAACCCACAAACTCAAACCAGAAAAATTATTATTATATTATACAATCACAGCATGACCTCCTACTGTACAAGAACAAAAAGGGTACAGGTGCTGCATTTAATATGCTACAAAGGACACTTCTGTGGCACAGAAGGAAATGCCATTATTGTTTCCATAGAGAGACAATGCAATGTTGTTTACCTGTGTGAGAATCCTATCACGTGGACTAAATCACCAGCGCACAGGCTGTATTCTGAAATAATTCTTGTTCGTTGAACAAAAAGTCAAAGATTTAACTACGTAGAACACAATGAATAAATTAAGCAATTGCAGCACTATAGGCACTTGCTCTGCCTTTTTGTCATAACCATTTTAAACTACCATGAATAAAACTCAACATGTTTCAACATGCCTTCTGATTATACTGTATGCTGCCTTTTTATGTGAAAAAACATCAGGAACTGTTGACTTTTGTAGAGGTAGCATAACTCTGTTGTTGAACTGATGAAATTTGTGCTGTGGATACAGGCATCATACTGAATTTACAACATGGGAGCTACTGTTGTTGACTGTTGGCAATTTAATTCCACTTTGTATGATCTTTTTATCTCTGCCATTATTTAAATACCAGCATTTATATAAAAATCTGCAAAAAATACTGCAGAGACAGAGGATTGTTTCACCTGTACAGACACATGACAGCACATGTACCTACATACTGTAACATTGTAACTAAACATTTCATTTCAAAATTGTCTCTCAGAGAAAGCAACTACTGAACAGTAACTAACAGAAAATAGTGCACAAATAACAAGCGTCATGTACACATCAAGATCAAAAAAGAAAAAACTGAAACTGAACAGAAGATCTCCAGTTCATGGTACATAAGCATGTTTAGAGTGACCATTCATCAATAACCATACCAGGTTGTGTATCATGTAGTGTCTCAAGATGAGGTATTGAGCGGGGTCTTCTACACAAAGGAGCACCTAACCCTTAACAGTAATGTTTTCAGGTCTGCTGGTAAATAATCTTGAAAAGGTGACACACCTTCAGGATATACCCTTTGGCCCCTTTTATAACAGCCTGCATTCTTTCATGAGGAAGGGTCTCTATACCACAGGGTAACATTAGGCAGGGTAACTTAGATCCATTGTGTGGAATGCATTTGCAAGCAATTAAGAGAAGCTTATAAATATGTTTGCAATATGTTGAGGGAAAAGGCAATCACATGGAAAATAATTTTTAGAAGCATTTTTGACATCTGTCACTCGCCCATCTCATGCAACAGATAGACTTCCATTCTCTCAAATGTGTCAGTCCACACCAAAGTCTATTTTATTTTTCCTCTGGTGCATTTAATGGAGTGTCACCTCCACAGACAAGTGTTATAATCACACAAATCTCCTGTGTTTTGTGTGTTGCAAACTGTTTGCAGGTATCTGTTATGAGAGATCAGGCTCCTGGTGTTTTCCTTTTCACTTTCCCCCTGCATTGCAAGGAGAGGAAATTAATCAATAAATATAAATAATAATAATAATG
>NW_018129957.1:0-815 GCF_001952655.1 Monopterus albus
GACTGCTAATACTGCCATATAAATGTCGAATAGCCAAGTTAGCATTAGCATCCGGCAGTATGTAAACAATTTTTACAAATACCACATTGTACTCTCGTGGGAGGTACATGGGCCTACATTTGACAGTCACATACTCCAAGTCTGGGGAGCAGTGACTGTCTACAGTCCCTGTGTTCGTACACCATTTGTTATTGATGTAAATACATAGCCCCCCTCCTCTGCTCTATGCCCGGTAGCTCATGAAGGAATTGTATCAAACCACTGTGCTGAGGTGTGTTTTGGTCATGTGACTAGTGACATTTGAAGCACTTGAATGACGTTTGAAGCAGTTGAGTGCCTCGGACATCATACAAATCAGCTGATTGGTTCAGTTTGTCATGTGAATCACTTTGCGGGATAAAGTGTGTTCAGGGATAGGATATCCCTATTTAGTGTCATCAGTGGCGGGCCGTCAGGGCCAGCAAGGCCTTCTCTGCTGGCCTAAACACTATTAGAAGCACTGACCTACACTTACAACTGAAATTCTAATATTTGTTCCATGAAATTGTATTAATTTATTCCCAACAGTCTGTTCTCTTCATTTCGTAGTATTTCTCTTGGCTGCACCGCTTCCAGTACGTGTATGTGGATGTTAGATTTTTTGTCCAATCAGATTTCAGCCTCTATGTGTTGCCATGTCAATCTAATCTGCCCAGGGCCTTCAGAATCAGAAGTGCTGGCCCATGTAACTTAAACTATATTAGCAATGGGACTGTTTCTTTAACCAATCAGATTTCAAATTCGCCTCACAGGGCCAGCTAGCTGGCCCACAATGA
>NW_018129957.1:2231-2452 GCF_001952655.1 Monopterus albus
AAACATGACGCATTGTCTGTTAACAGACAATTTGTTAACGGTTCATTTGTATTTGTAAATCTGACTGTAAAAGCCTCAGTGCCTCACCACCTGTCAACCTCACCGCACGTCACTGTATGCCAGCGGGGTACCTGATGACTGGCAGGGCGTACTGTAAGTGTTAAACCTACGCCCTGCCTAAGAATGCCTGAAGCATTTATTCCTTCTATTTTTCCTACGTG
>NW_018129958.1:0-2451 GCF_001952655.1 Monopterus albus
ACTCTAAACTAATATTATTTGATTAAGAGCTTTAATTCATTTGTTTTACTTTTTGTTTTGTGTGTTCACATATATTTGTATAGACAGTCTCTTTATTATGTTGTAGTTTTAAGCAAAGGCTCAACACAAAAGCAAATGCAAAGGGATGTATTTGTTTGTTTAACTGCGCCTGCTCTGCCAATCAGCCAGGCCTTCAGTGTCCACACTAAACACAATGAAAGTCAAAACTGGCTGTTCTGGATTTTTTTGTTGAATCATGATCTGACAACACTGATGTCTCAGCCTGGAGTATCTATCAGTTCCTACCCTTTAAAGACTTTACATATCAAACTGATAACATGAATGCTAAAGTGTTTACTCTTTGTTTAATGTTGAAATAAAACGCTGTTTGTGCCTTAGATTTTTTATGACTGTGTATAAAATGTATAGCTACTGTTCAGAGAAGAAACTGTAAAAACATAAATACTGATTTAGATACAAATATACATATAAATACCTGTACTTCATATAAATAGAAAGTTTCACTTTAAATCAAAAAGTCTCCCTGTTCTACTCAGAATTCTTTTCATTGTAGTCATATTAAATGGAAAACAAATCATGTTCTCAATATTGATATGCTTCTGAAATAAGCATTAACAACACTCACCTGCAACTATGAAGGCCAACAGCACAGCAGCACAAACAAACATCTTAACCTGCATGTTCTGATTCTTAAGATGATCTGGTAATGAACGCAGGAGTTAAACAGAGTCTGCTGGAACAGGAAGGCGTGACTCTGAACGCCCTTAACCTGCCCCCCTCTCAGGTAGCGGGACAGTCTCTGTCGCAGTTTTTCTATAATGCAACCTCACATACCACATGAGTCCTTCTTTGTTTGAAAATTTAATACATTTTCAAAACTTTCTTTAAACATGTTTTCACTTCATGGACATTACTGAGTGTAGACTGAAGAACAAAATGGCAATTGAATCCATTTACATTTAAATTTACAGTTTGCCACAAGTGAAGGAGTCTGTGTACACCCTGAGGCCACTGTAAATTTGATTATGTTGGTGAAGAAGGGCTAATGTGCCATGTAAAGTCTTGCCTTCCCAGACACACTGTGACAGTGACACAGTGTACAGGAGGGCAGGCTTATTGGTGCACTGTTGCTTAAGTGTCAGTTGTGCTGTTGGCTTAATCCACATAAACTGTCTATGTCTAATGCCTGAAGTCCTGGGCTGATATTGCCTCCCAGTCACAAAGAAACACTGAACAAATACAAATAAATGCTACACAACTACAAAAAGATGCAAAATGTCTTCAAAGGTACTCACATAGACCACACAAAATAATGAGATTCATACATGAGTGTGGCAATCTTTTACAAGTCTGTGCTAAGGAGCCTTTTGTCCCATAATCCATCCGTTCCTCTGTGTGTCTGAGAAAAGTATAGTGTCTGATTGTTATGAACATCCATCTGCTGATGAGGGAAGCTCAGAATATGTGTCAGAAAAAAAGGATAGAAAATGCAAAAATAAACAAACAAAAAACTGCTGGTGATGCTGCAGAGTCCATCAAAGTCATAGAAATATCTAGTTTGTACAATAATAACTAGACAAGTTTATATATAGCACATTTTCATACACAAATTCAAAGTGCTTTACATAATGGGTGCATACATAAAAACTTTAAAATGCAAATTAAAAGATTTGAAGAAAGAGCAAAGATGTAAGTGATAAAGAATAAAATAAAATAAAATAAAATAAAATAAAATAAAAGTACAGACAAATTGAATAAAAGTACATATTTCTAGTAGTATGTAATATGGCAAACAAAAAATACCATCCATGAGAAATAGCAGTTAACTAATAGCCTACAAAATAAGTTTGGTGACAATGACTGTTTATTCATTGATGGTTTGGTGCCATCTGCTGGTAGTTCACCGCCGGCGTTTTAGAGGTTGTTCTCCTGAGCAGTCTACGGTTCTCTCGATCTTGAAATAATTTTTAAAAAACGTATATTGTATCATAAGTGCTTTTGAGGTCTGAAGGAAATCAATATGTTGCTCCTTCTGCCAAGTGTTCCTATAAGTAGCTTATACCAATAAGTATCTTACATCAATAGAGAGATATACACATGTCTAATCTACTGTTAAAATTTATGTTAGACAAGTCCACTCATTCATTTCTGACCACATGAATTGGGTAGTGTGATTTCTAGAGGAAACATAAGCATTTGTGCTTCTCAAATTATCTGTAGATCGTGTTACTGCTACAGTTTCTACCTTTAACAGCATCAAAAAAATGACACTGATAAACTGATGTCTTATATTATTGCAACCCGAATTTTAAATCATTTAACTATCAACTCTTCCAACATCAACATAGAGCCCATGGATCTGTAGGCCTACAGCCGTGTCTATATGTGGACTATAAAACATAAAGGAAATACTCCTAAAACTAGAAAAAA
>NW_018129959.1:0-2449 GCF_001952655.1 Monopterus albus
AGACTATTGTTCCCCAGCTTTGGCGCAAGCTCTACCACACACCACTGTCGCCTCCCTGCTTATTGCTTTCTATTGGACAATAAGGGGCAGCACAAGACGTAGTCTAAATACAATACTACTCACAAATAGAGACTTTCTGAAGTAAACCCCACGGAGTCTTTCATCTACACAGGTGTGTGAATTGCAATGCAGACTGTCTATGATGTAGGATTATTCTCCGAAGGTCTTTGGGGAATAATGCTGAGAGTTATTAAATAGGCTACATAACTTTACACAGAGTCTTCACACAGAGGCCACACAGGCCTACAGTACGACGTAAGAGTCCCACTAGCGTCATAAAGTCACCACAGACTATACATTTCCAACACTGTAGCTGCGGTTACTTATCATCAATGAGCTAATCTGTGTGAATATTACACATAATACAGGCCGCTCTGTATTATGTGTAATATTCAGGAAGAACCAATATTAGAACAAAAATATGGCTTGATTTTGGTTTCAGTTGTCTTGTTGATGTGATTTAACAAATTGTAATAAAAACAAAATAAATATATGGTTTTTCACTTTTTCCATGTCTTCAAAAACGAAATTCTGAGCCGTTTATCCATTTTCAGGTTAAATCAAATAACTACATAAAGGGATGATATACGGGCCAGTATTCCTGTGTTAGCTGTACTTTCTCTGTTAGTTGTATGAAGATTATTTAGGTGTAACAGACCTATTCTGTGTAGCTTTACTTCTGGTTTCCAAACGATATCCAGCAGTCTGCGCTGACGATCGATCTCCTCCTCGTACTCGACGACAGTTTTCTCAAAGACTCCGAATATTTCTTCAACAGCAGCAGTTAGTCGCTCGGTGACGAACTCTCTCAGATACTGAACTGAAGACATTGTTGATTTGTTAGGACAAAAATATTCATCTGCAATAAGACTACGGCACCGTCTTCTACTGCCTCCAAAGAGCTAACCCTATAGCCGCTTTATTCCTCTACTTCCGCCGGATGTCTCACTGTAACATTTCGGCAGTGGACAGGAGTCAGCTTTTTGTTCCGTCAAACTTAGTGGACTAAAATTGTAATAATTACCTGCTAACTGTAACAAAATTAGTGCATATAGCAAAAATAAATAAATAACTCAAAAAACAAATATATCATTTTTTTTCATTTCAGCATTTAAGATTTCATAACTATACAATTTAAGGCAATCTTAGTCACTTTAGTAAAATTGGTCATACTTGAGGACACTGATCACAGTAGCATTAATAGCACTTGGTTTGCCATACACCAGGAGCCGGCTGGGACCTGACATAAAAGCAAGACAAGTGAAAAATGTCAGCAAGCGACCCAATAGAAATGGATTTTCGCAAGTTGGCAGGATAAAATGCATAACAATGCTGTCATATGTGAATTGTTTTCCAAATCAAAATAGAAGAATCCTCTTTTATCTACAAGGGTCTGTTCAGTTCAGATGCTGTGTGTGAGGCTTGCTCTCTCTCTCACCTCAGCCTTATTGAAGGTTGTGAGTTTTCCCAGTGAGCCTATGTGTTTTTCTTCCCAACTGCTTAGTCCTTATCCAGCCTACAGATATTAAACAGGACAGATGAGGCAAAAATGATGAACTCTGATGAACACAAGACGTAGTCTAAATACAATACTACTCACAAATAGAGACTTTCTGAAGTAAACCCCACGGAGTCTTTCATCTACACAGGTGTGTGAATTGCAATGCAGACTGTCTATGATGTAGGATTATTCTCCGAAGGTCTTTGGGGAATAATGCTGAGAGTTATTAAATAGGCTACATAACTTTACACAGAGTCTTCACACAGAGGCCACACAGGCCTACAGTACGACGTAAGAGTCCCACTAGCATCAGAAAGTCACCACAGACTATACATTTCCAACACTGTAGCTGCGGTTACTTATCATCAATGAGCTAATCTGCGTGAATATTACACATAATACAGGCCGCTCTGTGGGAGCGGGTGCAGCGGCACTGTCCGCGCACGCGCACGATAAACACCACAAAAATAAGGCTTGATTTTGGTTTCAATTTTCTTGTTGATGTGATTTAACATATTGTAATGAAAACAAAATAAATATATGGTTTTTCACTTTTCCATGTCTTCAAAAACGAAATTCTGAGCCGTTTATCTATTTTCAGATTAAATCAAATAACTATATAAAGGAATGATATACGGGCCAGTATTCCTGTGTTAGCTGTACTTTCTCTGTTAGTTGTATGAAGATTATTTAGGTGTAACACACCTATTCTGCGTAGCTTTACTTCTGGTTTCCAAACAATATCCAGCAGTCTGCGCTGACGATCGATCTCCTCCTCGTACTCGACGACAGTTTTCTCAAGGACTCCGAATATTTCTTCAACAGCAGCAGTTAGTCGCTCGGTGACGAACTCTCTTAGACACTGAACTGAAGACATTGTTGAATGGT
>NW_018129960.1:0-2044 GCF_001952655.1 Monopterus albus
AAGAAAGATAAAATTTCAGCTTTTATCGTTGAGAGAGCTTTTGGCGGTGTCACCAGCGGCAAACCTGAGGACAAACTGGGCATCAGGGGCTCCAACAGTAAGCTCTCCATGAGTTTGGAGAAAAAGTTGAACACTGAGTCTGAGCCTTTTCATGTCCTGTGTAATAAAGCTTTTAAACTCTTTCAGCTTGTGAAGTGACCTTTGACAATGTCCCTGTGCCGCTGGAGAATGTAATAGGAGAAGTAGGAGGTGGATTCAAAGTAAGTTTGACAAACTGTTGTATGTGACTGTTTCTGTAAAGCTGCTTAAATGTTTGCTTTGTGTTGGACAGATTGCCATGAATATCCTGAACTCAGGGAGGTTCATTATGGGCAGTTCTTTAGCTGGAATGATAAAAAAACTGATAGGTAAAATCCCTGCACAGCAGCTCAGAGCTTATGTGTGCAGGTTTTATGAAATGTCTTCAGTTTGACACCTCTGTCTGACTCTGTAGAAATGACCTCTGAGTACGCTGCCACCAGGAAGCAGTTTAACAAAAGCCTGAGTGAGTTCGGTCTGATTCAGGTACAGTCGACTTTTCCGTCACTAGAATCTAGTGAATATTCTCTATCTCTACCTCGAAAATCAATGAGTGAAACAGTCGTTTGCCCTGTGACTGTAGGAGAAGTTTGCAGTGATGGCCCTGAATGCGTTTGTAATGGAGAGCATGGCATACCTGACAGCAGGGATGATGGACAGGCCAGGACTTCCAGACTGTTCTGTAGAGGCCGCCATGGTCAAGGTTAGATAGCCAGCTCATTACACTTTGCTCATGTTAAACCGGCATAAAATAAACAGCCCATGATGTGTATTCTCTGTCCTCTGACCAGGTGTTCAGCTCAGAGGGAGGTTGGATTTGTGTCAGTGAAGCACTGCAGGTCCTCGGAGGTCTGGGTTATACAAAGAATTACCCCTACGAGCGCTATGTCAGGGACTGCCGCATCCTGTCTATCTTTGAGGTTCTCTGATGATTATTCAATCACTACAATCAGGGCCATAGTTACACCACACATCATGTGTACAGAGGAGTTCACATTCTTCAGTTATACTCATTTCACAAGTTGAGTTTTTACAGGCTGACATTTTATTAAGTAATTTTACAAAAGAAACCATAACAAAAGGGATGTAAAGAAAAGTCTGTTACAACATTTAGACCATCATTCTGGAGTTTGGTTGGTGCT
Organism: Monopterus albus; assembly: GCF_001952655.1. NCBI lineage: Eukaryota > Metazoa > Chordata > Actinopteri > Synbranchiformes > Synbranchidae > Monopterus > Monopterus albus. The sequence goes on from NW_018129960.1 coordinate 1,221, forward strand.
GAGTTAAAAAAAATCCTGTATTTCTAACCTCCAGAGTGAAAGCACAATGTACTGTGGCCCACTTGTTCAGGTGATCCACTCTGTAAGTGACCACCAGGTGGCACGTTTGACTTTGACATCACAGGGATTCAATTGACCACATAGATAGATACTTTACAGGGGAAATTCAGGTATCCAGTAGCAACAGCAATAATTACCAAAATCACAGCACAACAAAATCAAGAATTGTATAAAATCTAGGTCTAAAATACAAAAAAGAAGTATGATGATATGAGTATAGAAATATAAAAATTTATCAGCATGTTCCAAGTATACAGTATTCATAAGTTATACATAAAGTAAATGTGCATAAAATACCTGTGTGCAAATGCCAATATGTGCAAGAATGTGTGTTACATAACAGTAAGCACTGCAGTAGTATAGTGTCATTGTCAAGTAGGCTCATAATAATATGGAGCTGAGAAAAAACATCATAAGTGCCATTCACTGCTGCACCACCACTTGGTGTATAATGCATGTGAAACTGATAGTGTGCCATTAAAAGCGTGTGTTGTTTGATTTCAGGGAACCAATGAAATCCTGAGGATGTACATTGCTCTCACTGGAATGCAGCACGCTGGCAAAATCCTCACAGGGAAAATAAAGTAAGAATATGAAGGTTGGACAGTATAAAGCTGGAAAACATATAATACTGACACAGTGACAGTACTGGGCACAGGTTTCTGTTTCTTCACGTAATCCCAGATCTACTCCATGATGTAGAGGTCAGGACTCAGGTGCAAATGCTTTGTTCTCCTTGTCTCTGGAGATAGTTCTTTATCACT
>NW_018129960.1:2108-2447 GCF_001952655.1 Monopterus albus
GGAAAGAGAGTTTTTTCAGGCTAGAGGTCCTGCATTTCACACTTCTGAGCCTCCGAACAGAGGGTAGAGGTATGAACAGTCCGTGCTGGGGGTGGGTAGGGTCCTTGAGGATGGAGGCAGCTTTCCTACGCACCCTGCGGTGGTAAATGCTCTGCATGTGTACAAGAATATGTGTCACATTATGTGCAGAGGTAAAAACAGTAAGCACTGTTTGTGCTTGTTCAGGCGATAAATTGGAAACAATACAGAGAAGATTAGCATGGCCCCTGCGAAAGGATGACACGCAAACTTGTGAAGCGTTTCTACATTTTTCACCACAGTGATAGGTCGCATCACTGG
>NW_018129961.1:0-2446 GCF_001952655.1 Monopterus albus
TGGCACTGAAGAGGAGAGCAGTGTTCCCCTACCATTATATCAGCCCCCACCAGGTCTATACCTTGTTCTTTTATTAAACTAAATAGTCTTATATTATTTATCTCATTTACATGATGGCATATCATTTCTGTCTCTACATGGTCGTGTGTCTACAATTCTCCTCCGTGCACACATTAAAAGAGCAAAGATGTAGAGTGAAGTCATTGCCACATAGACAGTTATAAGTGTGGAGTGTCCTCCACTGAAGCATGCAAATTAAGATGTGTAGTGTTTAAGTACACAAATATTAAATTATACAAGGTTGACGGTAGCAAAGTTACTACTATAAAGCCTAAGAATTGTTTTCATACTGCTATAGCTAAATGCACAGAAGTTATCAAAAACAAGACCGCATACCTGGATGCAGTCGGGGTTTCTTTGCAGCATCAAGGAAGAATTCCAGAGCCATGGATGCCTTGTTTCTGGCCACTTGGAGGATCAGGACCTGTGACAACAGAGTTAACTCAATCAGCTTACAATTTTGTCCACAGTGAATTTAAAAGATAATTCTACTTGCCTGCTGTCTCATTTGAGCAGTGGTCCATATGTTATGACAATGTTTGCCATAAACATTGCAGAACACCCAGTTTTTACTAAAGCAATACAGCCTCTGCACTTTTGGTTTAAGGCACAACAACAAAGCTTCATTATCATCCAGTAAGTGAAACTGTTGCACTACAGTTCATTCGGACCTTGTGTACAAATGCAGAGTGAAAGCACTAATAAAGACACTAATGTGCACACCTTACAGTTGTCTTAAAACACCATATATCAAACTAGGACATTTGTCAATGGAAAAAATGGGTCAGACTGGAACAAAGAATGAAATGTATGTAATTACATTGTGTTAGATTTGAACATTTCATTACAACTTATAACAAAGTTGCTCAAACACTTTTGAAATTAGTTTGTCAGGAAAAAAGAGCGGAGACATTAGTCTGCCCTGAACCTATCAGTACTAGTATAGTACTCTCACTTGAACCAACACAACTTTAAAATATGTTTTTCACCTCATCAACTTGCGAAGTCCATATGTAGGAGTGACAGGGCCCTGAACACTGTCGGTCCTCCTCAACATGCCCGAGGATATTTAAGCTGTACGAGTCCCATATTCTTGTCCATGCGTTCTGTGGCCTATTGAAAGACACATGGGGGGAGTTAGTCCTATAATGTCTGTCCTAGTTATAACAATTACTCTGATCACATAAACCTGTACAAACTAACAGTGACTACTTTAAGTTAGGTATATTTTGCTGCTAATGTAGTACTCTCACCTGTAACACGGCATCTCAATAAAAAGACGCCAACCAAGTTTGACCTCACGGAGTCTTCATCAGGGTGGAAACATACAGGTGCAAACCATTTAAGTTTCCGTGCTGATAAAGACCCGGTGAGGTCAAAATCGGTTGGTGTCTTTTTATTGATTTCTCCTAAATCGAAAATGTTTTACAATTAGCCTGAAAACTGACAGGCTCAAGCAAAACAAGAGTACTGGATGGCTAATGTTACCCTTGATAATTTTCTTGTTAGCAGAGGTTTGCTACCGTCCTACGTTAGCATTCGGCTAACGCTAGATGAAGTATCCCACCTGGAATAGGAAACAGAAACATCGACTCCTGCTGGTGTCCATCTCGAATCTCCACTACAACCCTCACAGAACTGCCACCAGAGACTAACTTGAAGTAGTGATGTGTTGTTCACGAACGTTTCGTTCATTTTGAACGAATCTTTTCCATGACTCGAGAACATCGGGTCGTCTCGGGGAGTGATTCGTTCATTTTGTGTTGCCTTTTGTGTTATTTAATGCGCGAAGCATACTGTATCTGTTATTCAGGATAAACGGTAACACTTTATCAAAAGTGTGAAGTCCCAGATGTGAGACCATGTGCACTGCCTGTAAAAGTATGACTCCCTTTTGCACTTGTTGATGCCTTGTTGTTTTACAGAATAGAATAACAAATAATAATAATAAAAGATTTAACATTACTATAGTGCAACTTAAAAGTCTTATCAATAACAGACCAAATAATACATTTTTGAAAATTATTTCATTCTTCACACTTCCCAGAGAATCTGCTCATGAACCTTGGGATGAAACACCAACCGTTTCCTACAATCGAATGAATCTGTCAGTGTCGCCAACTTGGCGACTTTTGTTGTCAAAAGTGACTAGCGACTTCTTCTGGTGTTATAGGGATTATGCGCAACTTACTTCCGTATACTGCAAAACAGAATCATCCGTTTCCGGTTTGCGACTAGTATGAAATATGGCACTGTTCTCCTCAAGAGGTCTCCAACTACCAAAGATGAAGATCACGGATGTCCACCGAATCCGACGTCTATCTGTTCCTTCTCAATTTCCTTCGGCCGTTGCGTTGTGTCCCACGCGCTTGGTCTACTTGCAGGC
>NW_018129962.1:0-2445 GCF_001952655.1 Monopterus albus
TCTTGCAGGGTAAGTCTCTGGGAATTGTTTTCCCCGAGGATAATTCTGAGCTTCACTGGAGCAGCCATTTCACAACAATCTATGAATTAAAAACAAAACAATGTAATTCCTAAAATTTTGCTTCACCAGTTAATTTTTTTCAGTCTACTTTAAGCATTAACTTTTGAAATAATTACAGCTCTTAATTTCATGAGTGCAGTGACAGTTTGGACATTACATTTTTAAATTAGAATGTCATCATACCTTAAACATGTATGTATCGTTTCAAGGTCACCATTCTGAGAGATCCAACAAAATAGTCTGCCAGAGGGTAGTCATCTGCTAGGTCACTAAGCTCAATAAGATCCATCTCTTTGGTTGGACATGCTGTGAGCTCAAAGGCTCTGTGATGCTCACTGTACCATCCAGAAAATCTCTTAACTATAAAGCATAGTCTCTCCTGGACTACAAATATGTGAACAATCTGTCCAAAGTCAGGAAGACCACTTGTAGACCCATGAGCTACAATCATGCCCTTTTTGAAACATACACCTTTGGTTGACACAGATCTAGTTAGGTGTACCTCTTTTATGCCAGGAAATTTATGTTCAATACTCTGAACAATTTCTTTTTTTAAAACGTCTACAGGAACTGTTGAGACATTTGTCACCTCAAGAGTGGGCTTTTCAAAACTAGATGATCTCATGTAATAAGACACCATGATCTGATGCTTGAGAGCTAGCGAGAGGGGCACATTTTTGAAGCAGTTTGAGTGTCGAATTACTTGCTTAAAGAAACTGTGCTTAGCCTCGAATCGCATTGTCCAATGACCAATAAGAGGACCAAACTTCCTGATGAGTGCAGGATAGTGCTCTAAGTAATGATGTTTGGGTAAAAGCTGCAAAGTAGGAAAGAGCTCTTGATATCTTTTGCGATGCTCTGAAATTTTGCACTCAAGGTAAGCAATGGAGTCTTCTGTGTGTGTTGGAGATACCAACAGCTCTACAATATCCTTTAAATCCATTAGAATTTGCCATGCCATTTCATCTTCTGGCACCAGATGCCCAATGGTGAATGGGAGAAATCGTATCAGTGCCCAGTTCTCATGGGCATTCCCCCCAATTGTTTTCGAGAAATTGTGTGGGATCATATGAGGCCTGTTGGTCTTGTCTGACCATTTGTAAGGAAAACTCATGATCGATTTGTTTAGAAGCTCAAGACTGAAATATTTCTTGGATATCAGCAATGACAAACAATGTGCAAGCTCCACAGGCACAATGCCCTCGAACACATCATGCATGATATCAGGGGGATAACCTGTCTGAACACTAAAGTGGGCAAGATTTTTAGTGATTGCACACTGTCTTTTCACCCCAAAACTACTTGAACTGTTTTGCTGAGCTGAATTTACATGAGACGCATGCAGTTCTTTTGTCCTCAGATCAAATGATTCTGATCTTACTTCTCTCTCTTGGATCTCTGTTCGTGTTGCTGTGCAGAATCTGCAAATGTTTCCAGCAGTAAAGCTCTCATTAAAACCTGCTATACTGTGAGCACTGAGGTTATCTGCCACAACAACTTGAACTGTGCCTTTAACACTTTTACCAAGCAACGGCACAAAAAGTCCATCTTGCTCAAGGACTTTTAGATCCTGAATAAGAGGATGCAAGACATCATCATATCCATACCTTTTCAGATCATCAGATTTGCACAATACTGCCAGGTAAATCGAGGAAAGTGCTGAATGTGAGCCTGGAGGCAGATTACTCAGAGTCCAATAGATTCCACAGAGCTTGTGTTTTCTGCGAGACGTACCCAGAGGATTGCATACCTCAAAGTCATCTATGTACAAAGTTAGCAAGATTGTCAACTCACCCCCTGAAAGAAAACTATTTTCCTTAAAATATGAGCCATCCTGAAATGATTTATAAGTATGCTGTTCTCCAGTTATCCATTGACACTGATGTGCTCTGTGGGTTTCAACAACTTTATCCACAACGTCTTTTTTATTGAAGACCTGTTGCAAGCTCTTCAGTATAGGCACATACTGAAAGCTTTTCTCTTCCTTTTTATCAAGCATGTACTCAATGGGATCAATGACATTAAAGTTTTCTCTGTAAAACTTGTTTCGGAGATGTGATGTGCCCAAAGAGCCACCCTTCTGTATAGCTTTTAGTAAGGGGTGAGACGTGGAGAGGGCTGTGGCAAGTTCTGCTATCACTGATTTATCAGGTGTGGAACCATGTTTCTGAAAAACAGCTTCAATGTTTACAGTGAGAGGAAATGTGGCTGAGCACAACAAATAGTGCAGCTCCTCTAGAAACTCATCAATTTTTGTGCCAGGCACATGTGCAAAATGTTCAAGTTTGAGCAAAGCCGCCGCAAAATTCTGTTCAATTATGTCAGGCAGGGTCTTGCTCATATCCACATCGTTACTTGGAGATGCAACATTTAATTCCACTGCAG
>NW_018129963.1:0-386 GCF_001952655.1 Monopterus albus
AAGCAGCAAATGCAGAGATATAATAAATATATGAGAATGTATGCTACGTGGGAGCTGTATGTGCAGTAGTTAATGGTCAATGTGCAAGTGCAAAATGAGTATGTAAACAGTACAGATGGAATTACATGAGGTAGATCCTGAGTCAGCTGTTTAGGAGTCTGATGGCAGTCGGAAAGAAAGTTTTTCAGTCTAGAGGTCCTGCATGTCACACTTCTGAACCTCTGACCAGAGGGCAGGGAGGTGAACAGTCCGTGCTGGGGGTGGGTGGGATCTTTGAGGATGGAGGCAGCTTTTCTACGCACCCTGTGGTGGTAAATGCTCTGCAGAGAGGGCAGTGGAGTCCTGGTGATCTTCTTCGCAGTCTTTACCACTCTCTGCAGGCGTTT
>NW_018129963.1:469-2443 GCF_001952655.1 Monopterus albus
GTGATGCAGCTGGTCAAGATGCTCTCAATGATGCAGCTGTAGAAGTTGCAAAGGATCCTAGGTGATATGCCAAACCTCCTCAGGAAGTACAGCTGCCGTTGGGCCTTTTTGACCAGCTGTGTGGGGTCCTCACTGATGTGGACACCCAGGTATTTGAAGCTGCTCACCCTCTCCACTTCAAGCCCCCAGATGAACAGTGGCTGACTGTTCTCCTCTCCTTCCTCATGTCCACTATCATCTCCTTCGTCTTGTCCGTGTTGAGGCTGAGATTATTGTCCTCGCACCATGACATCAGACCGGCCACCTTCCTCCTGTAGGCTGCTTCGTCCCCGAACTTCAGGATGATGTTGTCTTTGTGGGAGGTGACACAGTTTTGGGCGAGCGGGGTGTACAGGATGGGACTGAGGACACATCCCTGTGGGGTGCTGATGTTCGTAATAATGCTGGCTGAAGTCCTATCGCCAATCCTCACAATGTGGGGCCTGCCAGTCAGAAAGTCCAGGAGCCAGTCACAGGGGGTGGGGTGCAGACCCAGTGTGGACAGTTTGTGGGGGACAATTGTGTTGAAGGCAGAGCTGTAGTCAATGAAGAGTATCCTGATGCATTTTCCAGGTGAGAAAGGGAATAGTGGAGGGCAACAAGGATAGGGTCTGCAGTGGCCCTGTTGGGCCATTAGGCATACTACACGGGATCCAGGGTGTCCGGTATCCTGCTCTGAATGCAGGCCAGCACCACTCTCTCAAAACACTTCATAATGATTGGGGTGAGTGCCACTGACCTGTAGTCATTCAGGCAGGTGACCGGGCTCTTCTTGGGAAGGGGGACGATGGTTGTGGTCTTAGAGCAGGTGGGAACAATGCTCTGGCTGAGGGAGAGATTGAAGATAGTGGTGAGGTGGCATGCCCCGAGAGCCCTCCCAGGGATGTTGTCTGGTCCTGCCGCTTTGCGGGGGCTGATCTTCCTCAGGACTGTGTACCTGGCCTGGTGAGACAGTTAGTGGAGGGGAGGTGGGGAGTTGGGTGGTCCAAGTGTGTGCATGCTTCCTCTCTGTGCTGTGGCTGGAGGTGTCAAAGCGGGTTAGAAGGTGTTGAGGTCCTGTCTGTGGAGCTGATGATGGTGGTGGTCCTGTAGTCTGATGTGCTGCAGGCCTTGCCGAAACCGTCGGAAGTCAGCAGTACAATAGAAGCCATTCAGCTTCTCTCTGTACTGCCTCTTGGCCGCTGTTGATGGCTTTCCTCAGTTTGTACTTTGCAGCTTTGTACTCTGTTTCATCGCCTGATCTGAATGCATGAGAGCGAGCACGCAGCGTGTGGCATACCTGACTGTTTATCCAGGGCTTCTGGTTGGGGAACCTCCTGACTTGTATGGTGACCACAATGTTGTCAATAAAAGTACTAATGTACCCAGTCACATACTCGGCATAATCCTGTACGCTGACAGAAAAGTCCTCCAAGGTGGCTGCAGCTTTAAACACATCCCAGTCTGTCTGGGTGAACAGTCCTGCAGGGTGCCCTCAGCCTCTGGGGTCCAGAGTTTCATTTGTTTGGTGACAGGGTTTGCTTGTTTCAGTCTTTGTCTGTAAGATGGATACAGGAACAAAGAAATGTGGTCCGAGCATCCAAGGTGGGGGTGGGGTGCAGCCCTGTATACAACCTGTATGTTTCTGTAAACATGATCTAGAGTGTTCTTGCCCCGGATTGGAATGTTCACATGTTGATAGTAACTGGGAAGTACAGTCCGTAGATTGCACTGATTAATAACCTGCCGGGATAAAATACAGCATCGGGGTGAGCTGTCTCTAGTACGCTGACGACGTCATGGAGTTTGCTGAGAGCCGCAGAGGGATTAGTTCTTGGGCTAACATACACAGCAACAAGAAACGCAGCACTACAGTATGCTCTCTTGCTAGAAAATAGGGCTATTTCAGCAATAAAAATTCCACGTCTGAGACTTGAGTTTCAAAATGGCTCTTCA
>NW_018129964.1:0-2442 GCF_001952655.1 Monopterus albus
CCCTCATCAGTTCTATCCATTTAACTATATAGGGATTAAGTAGAAAATACTACTTCCCAAAATTAATTAATAAATACACCCACTCAACCACAAGAGACTAACTCAATACAAAAAAGATTAGACACCAGGCAGGACTTAATGTATCCATAAACTACAAAAAAAGAACTGAGGAAGATGGATAGCCATTAAACTGGAATAAGTGTACATAGCAACAAACACCAGTCTGTAGTGTCTCTCCTTTACAAACCACTGATGTCTATGGAATAAGCCATGAAGACAAACTTCATTAAGATAAATCTTTTTCAACAGTAAACCTCTTAAAAACTTAAAAATCACACCCAAGGAATCACATGAAAATTTAATAAATCACGCTCCAAAAAAGGAACACTCAAACATTATGGACTGCAATACCCAGAAACACTAGCAGAGCTAAATAAAACCGGAAAAGAACGCACACCACAATACAGACCAGAGCGAATTAAACCAAAAACCTTCAACTCCAAACATAACTGTAATTAATAAAAGGATTCCAACAGCGCCAACCGAATATCACCACCCAAAGCTACACAGGGAACGGACACTAAATCAATTTACCTTTTAAAAATTAAAAAACGCGCCCGCTACGACACTTCCGGTAGAGCAGAGATAACCAGCGGAAATTCGTACCAAAACGACCGTAAAAAACACACATTTAAAAAGCCCACTTACCAAAGGAAACCTAGTAAATACGTTGCCAACACAATTACAGGAAGCTTGTATATAAATTTAAGAAAATGAAACTCACCACGCCGCTCAGGGCAGAATTAGCATCTCTGCGAAGCAACAGGAAATCAATAGGCTCCCAGCTAACAGTAGCCACGAACTAACGGAACCAACCAAAAAAACATTTTAAGCACAGGAACTTTCCACAATACTAGAGTGACAATCTCAGCTAACGAGACATTACTCAAACCTTAATAAACACGCCCAAAAGGGACAGAGAAAAAGATGAAAGGAATTACTCACCAAAACAAAAATCGCCGAACGGCATAGCATAAACTACATTACCCAGAAAACACCAGCGAGCAGCATAAGCACAGACACGAACGAACACCACTACTAACAACAAAGATAAATTAAACCAAACTTAAATCTCTCAATTTCAGGTATAACTGCAAGTTACAAAGCATCCCCAACTGACACTCACAACGCCAACCACTTTGCCACGGCAAGCAGAAACGCAGGCACCTGTAAAAGTTAAAAGGCACGGACGCCATTACGGCACAGGTGCAACGAAGCTATTAAAGTAAATTCAAACCAAATTAACAGTGAAAACACATTTTAAAATGGTCCATCTAACACTTAACTTTAAGAGGTATACTGTAAAATCCGTCTTACACACGAACTTCATGCACAATGGTCAAAAAATGCAACTTACCTCGGGAACGACCCACTGCTAGCCGTCTGCCTGTTAGCAAAAATAGCCGAATCAGTCCCTTTGATCTACCGTGGTCCAATGGGGGCTCTCCACAATAACTGGAGCCCACTTCCTCATTAAATAAGAATCTAAATGGAAGAGACAAACCAAAGAAACTGAAAATAGGGCAAATAAAATTAACTGAGAGAATCTAAATGAATCAAGACACCTTTAAAAATTAAAGTCACGGCAGCCATCTTTAAAAACCAATTAGAGCCACAGCCGCCATTACACGGAGCTGATTGAGGAAATTTGAACCAAAACAACCGTGAATATACACTATAAAAAGATCCACTTACCACCAAACCTTAAAAATAAACCTATTAATCCGTTTTATGCACACGATCACAAGGAAATGCAACTTACCACACCGTTCGGAAATGACTACACTGACTCAAATCCCTCGGACCAATGGGAAAGGATTACGCTCCCAGAATTGACACGCCCCACAACAACCCGGCAACGAGCTGACTTCCTCATTGAATGAGAACCAGAACAGATGAATTAAACAAAACAAACCAAAAACAAAGGAAATAAAATTAATGCAGAAGATCTAATAAATAAAATGAACCAAGAGACCAAAACAACAACAAGATCAACTTGATGTTAACCTCTCCACGCCAAGAAACCTAATAACCACCGTCTCAATAGCCCCTCTTCTAAAACAATAAACCCGCCAAAACGCGGACCCCCCCACCACAGCGCACCCCAATCATAAGCAGACTTCACCTGGCGCGCAACTTTCCCGCTAAACCCTGGAGGGACGGACTTATAATATAAATAAACACACCGGGACCCGGCAAAATTACCCCCATCCCGATCGACCACCCGACTACATCCGGATCCACGACACCTGCGACAGCGAGACCCCCCTCTTTCAATATGCTCAGCAAATTCTCTCCACCTGGAGCCCCACAACAGTTCTTTTCAGAACTACCAACAGCACAACCGACCTCCATATCTAAGGTAAAAACCCACCTGAATTT
>NW_018129965.1:0-1113 GCF_001952655.1 Monopterus albus
AAATGGATGGATGGATGGATGTTTTCTGTGTGTTCTTTCTTGGCAGCAGTGTTTACAGCAGTAGTTAAATATTTATTTAATTTTTCAAACAATGCTAATGATGAATGTGTATATTTAAACTGTACTTGTCTTCATTAATGTGAAAGTGATATCAAACTGCACAAATTCATCAAGCAACACTAAAGTGGTTAGGGTTTTGTTTTAATATACAAAATCTTAAACAATCCTGAAAATAATTTGACATACCAAAGCTTTGTCATTTTTTACTCATATTATTGATGAATACATACTTTATTTGTTTAAACTGCAATTTATAGGACAAACTATATAACAAAAGAATCATTTTTGTGTCTCTTGTATGTATATACACACACAAACTTTTTCCGTTATGATAGAAGAGACCAAAAGCAGTGGTATCATTCATTTCATCAAAATCTGTTTTTAAGTATAAACAACATCCTGTTGACTAAAGTACACAAATAGAAAGTAAACAAATAGAAGTAAAATAAAATCAGTACAAACAACACAAGAGAACAAAAGACCATGATTAATTACTATCAGACTCCACTATGTTTTAAAAGCTATGCAAAATAAATAAGTTTTAAACAATGTTTTAAAAGCTGCCAGGTCTGTAGATGATCTAACATTCAAATCAAATCAAATCAAATTTTATTTGTATAGCGCCAAATCACAACAAAAGTAATCTCAGGACACTTTACAAAGTAAGGTCTAGACCTTACTGTTATCACTATTATTACAGAGGGAAAACCAAACAAATCCCCCTTGAGCAAGCACTTGGCGACAGTGGGGAGGAAAAACTCCCTTTAACGGAAGAAACCTCCGACAGACCCCGGCTCTTGGTGGGCGGCCTTCTGCCTCGACTGCTTGGGGTGAGTGGATAGAGGAGAGAGAAAAGAAGAAAAGCAACAAGACACAAAAAACAATTAAACACCGATCAGGTTGATGCAGCTGGTGACTGCTCATCAGAAATGTAGAGCTCCAGGGCCAGGGCAACCTGCAGAAAGGTACAAGGAGAGAAAGGAGACACAAAGTTAGTGATGTGTAATGGTGGCATATAGAAGCATAGGGAGAGAGAGGAGAGGAGAGGAGAGG
>NW_018129965.1:1905-2441 GCF_001952655.1 Monopterus albus
GTTGTTTTTGGCGCGGAGACAGAGAGCTGCAGCACCCTTTACCGTAGCGTAGCGTGCACTGGATAACAAACAGCCATTGGAATTCACTCAAAATGGACAACAGCCCTCTCATGCCCGGCTACATGAGAGCAACATGAAGGTATTGTGCCGACGTATACAAATGCAGTGTAATTGTGTTCAATTAACGCTAGTTGCTAATGCAGCAGATGCTGGTCTGCAAAATAAACCTAGTGTGTAACAGTAACAGTAGGGTTTTAGACGTGGCTCAGACCCATTTACATGTGGAGTGGGGTACATTTATCAGCCACATTTATCGGTGAATGTATTAACGTTATATAAAATTGCATTATGTCGAACAGCACACGTTTTCCAGGTAACTTCTTTATTGTACTGATGTGTAATTGTTTCCTTATAGTCATGTACTTTAAAGAGCAGAGGCTCCTTGTGATAATTTTAAAGGGTTTCCTTGTGCACAGTACCATTTCAGTGTGTTGCTATTGTGAAACTTAACAACAATTGCATTTGTTACAGAATCT
>NW_018129966.1:0-2441 GCF_001952655.1 Monopterus albus
GCCCGGGGATCAGTGGAGAACCGTCACTGATCCCCGTATGTGCAGAAGGTCTTTTTGGGCACACACACATCCTCACAGCTGATATAAGATGTCACAGTGTCAGTGAGTTCATCCAGGTTTGTAGCTGCAGTCTCAAATACACTGCAGTCTGTGCAGTCAAAGCAGGCCTGTAGCTCTGACTTAGCCTCCTCAGTCCAGCTCTTCACTGTTTTGATTACAGGCTTCCCCACGTGATTTTGTCCCTGGTGGGACAGGTGATGTGCTGTCTGTATTTGGGCAGTTCGTGGGTGAGATTTGCTCTGTTCAAGTCCCCTAGAACAATGAGTGGAGAGTCAGGATGTTCTGGCTCCAGACAGTTATCAGTTCTGCTAGGAGCCATAGTGCACTAGCATTAGCCTGTGGTGTTATGTACACTCCCATTAGCATGAAACTGTTGAATTCACGGGGAGAGTAAAAGGGTTTGCAATTGAAACTCTAGTTCTGCAGTACATGTCCTCCTTTGCACTGTGACATCTGTGCACCAACCTTCATTTCTGTAGAAGCAGATTTCACCTCCTCTCGTTTTCCCGGACAGCTCCTTTACACGATGCGTCCCGAACACCTGGAAGCCCGATACTTTAATCGTGCTGTCCGCGATGGAGTCACTGACCCAGGTCTCCGTGAAGCACAAGGCAGCAGAGCGTGCAAAGTCAGAGTTAGTCATTTTGACGAGAAGAATTTCATACATTTTGTTGACCAGGGAGTGCAGATTAGCCAGGTGAATAGTTGGGGAATGAGGTCCGTGTTCCCCTCTGTCGTAACTGCACCAAGGCGCCAGCCAATTTTCCACGGCAGCGGCATTTTTTCCAGGTCCCATATATTGCTGCTGCGCCTCCGATCAGAATGTTCATATAGCATTCTTCGTTCACAAAAATCGGAGGAAGGTAGTTTGGTGTGAGTTGTCCGATATTTAACAGTTCTTCTCTGGTAAAAGTAATCCAGGATGTGTTGCAAAAGACCAAAAAAAACAAAGAAAAACAACAAACAAGAGAGCGCAAGTAACCACAGCCGCCATCACTGTCAGCACCAGAAGGAGGACTAATTCGTGCCACTTTCCAAATTTAACCTGCTACTTTAGGTCAGCTAGCCTAGAATGCTTCTAGCTAGTAGCTAAGCTAACAACTTAGATAATAGCAGTGGCTTCCCCCCTTCCTCTCCTTCTTTCTCTTGCTCAGAGCGATGCAGTTATTCCTCGGCCTCCTTTAGCAATAATGGCACTTGTGATAAATGTGAGATGCTAGCAGCATTGGAGGCAAGGCTCACCGAATTGGAAGTGCGGCTCTGCACCATGGAAAACATCCCAGCTAGCCAGGCCCATGTAGCTCAGCCCAAGCTAGTCGCACCCCCAGAGCTTCCCGAGCAGCCAGGATCTCAGCCAAGTGGCTGGGTGATGGTTCGCAAGAGTCGTAGCTTGAAACAAACACCTGTTAGGTATTTTTAGTCAGATAGATATTGGTTAGTACTTGTTGTATTAGGAATGTTTAGAGTAGACAGGGTGTCTAGCTCAGGCTGTTAAATGCTTAGTCATTCTCATGAGTGCTGCAGGATGCTTATGGTCAAGGATAACTAGATAGAAAGTGATGACTGCTAGGAGACAGGATGTTTAATATTATTATTATTATAATGTGTACAACTGTAGCCATAGCCATAATATTTTCTTATGTTTAATGTCATGACATGTCACTAGAGGTCGTGTTAGAATGTTTTTAGCTACACACCACTTAATCAACAGACACACAAACATTGATTTACTTCATGTTTTGACTACTGCTATGGCCAGCTGCAAAGTTGGCACATCAGGTGGCGTCACGGTTTGACGTTCTTGTGTAGTATAGGGCTAGCCCAACGAAGAGAAAAATGTATAGGCCTGGTTTGGTTCAGGGTCTTTCATCTTTCATCTGCCTGCATGCAGTTTGGAGGTGCAAGATACCTGAGAGTGTAATGTTAATTTTTACTTGTGTTCATTGAATAAATCAGCACTGTTTTGAAGTTACTTGGACTGCTTTGTCTCTCAGAGTTAGCATGGTAAAAAGAACTGGATGCAGCACACCCACGGTGCATCACCTGCCTGTTTGTGTTTCAAGCTGATTTTCCCCACTCAGTGACACAGTAAAAGTTTAAACAGTAAAAGGTTAGTTTGTTACAGGAAAGATCATTAACCATAATTCTCTTGTGAAGGCAAGACACAATGGGCCCATTAGAACCATGGCATCGTTAATGATAATTATACCTTTAGGGAACAATATATTGTTCCCACACTTACATAAACTAAGTTCATAAAACATTTTGTATGTTCTTTGTACTATAGTTATATTTACACTATACACCAATCAGGCATAACATTGTGACCACCTGCCTAATACTGTTTACACAAGTCAAGTCAAGTCAAAGTGTTTGTCATA
>NW_018129967.1:0-2440 GCF_001952655.1 Monopterus albus
TATTGTCCTTAGTTTCTATATTTAGTGGTTGTTTTTTGTCTATTACAACTTTCTCCATCACATGTTCAACAGTTCAATCACAAATTGTCTTGTAATCTTTGCAGACTCTCCCTGTTTCTGCCAATAGAAGCTTAGTGAACATACAATATTTAAACTGGCTTCGTTACCATCACCAGTATAATAGTATAGGACTATACTAATAACAATAACACATTACTTTAATAAGAATCACAATCAAAAGAAAGACTTTTTTACTGTATTCATTTTAAATGTATTTTCCAATTTAGCATTTTAAATGATATCTAACTTACCCAAAATTAACCCTACAATTGTGTCATATTTTTATAATTTGCATGATGAAATGATTATGGTTTATATAAATGCAGAAAGTGAAATAGTGAGATGTTTTGAAACAGCACCTAAGGTAAATAAAGCCCTGAAATTATCAAATCTAACCTTCATCTTTTAATGTCTATATTTTCCAAGGTGAAAAATTAAAAAAATTGAGAAACTAGCAGTAAGGTTTGTGTTCATACTGTACAAAGACACTGTAGTCTTAGATACAATATGTTTTATATATAGGTCTGCCCGGACCTTGCCACCTTCAATAAGGAACCCCAGGAAGGACACAGAATTTTAATGGAAGTCGCATTTCTCTGCCTTGACGGACAGATGATTCTCTAGAAGTCACAGGAGGACCTGTCTGATGTGGCTCTGATGTTCTACAAGGGAGGAGGAGAAAATGAGTATGTCATCCAAATAAACAAAGACAAACTGGCCCAGGAAGTCCCTCAGGATGTCGTTTATTAGTACTTGAAACACTGCAGGGGCATTGGTGAGGCCAAAGGGCATGACGAGGTACTCGAAGTGTCTGAGAGGGGTCTTGAAGGCGGTCTTCCACTCGTCACCCTCTCGAATCTTCACCAGATAGTATGCATTTTGTAGATCCATCTTCCTCTGCTTATCCGGAACCGGGTCACAGGGGCAGCAGTCTAAGCAGAGATGCCCAGACTTCCATCTCCCTAGACACTTCCTCCAGCTCCTCCGGGTGGATACTGAGGCGTTCCCAGGCCAGCCGAGAGACATCGTTCTTCCAGCGTGCTTTATTGTCTTACATCTATAGTTAATAACTAATCAGACTTGTATGTGGCAACTGGGGGCATGGGAGGGGGGATGGATATGTTTTGCTTCACGATGTTCTATTGTTTTATTTTTGTTTTTGTTACTTGTAGAGTTGGAAATAGAGCAAGAAAAGACTTCTTTATACTTCATGCTTGTACAATCTAAACCTTGCTCAATAAAAACTTGATGAGAAAAAGTACACTTTACTGATAGTACTTTAAATAACACCTTGAATGCTTGACTTTCATTTGTAATGGGGTATTTGATTTATACTCTTACCCCCGCTTTAAAACCACGGTCAGACAAATAAGTAAAGTCACGAAGCAGCATCAACGTTAAACATCCAGACTTTATTCATTTTAGTGCACGACGACAGATTCAGGTGGAGTCACGTGATCAGAGGAGCTGGACAGGAGAGCACTGAGACAGCGACAGGTAAAACTAAAACAGCTTCAACATCAACGTGCAGCTTCATGCAGCCACAGGGAAACATGCACATCTGCTACTCAGACCAACACAAGTGTCACTTCATTGATAAACTTCAGTATCAGCTGATATCAGAGTAATGAACTGGATGACGTCACCAAATCTCCAGTGTCACCAGTGTCAGAGTAACACAGATTCACCAGTTTCCTCCCTTCCCCCTTCCCCCCTACACCCTCAGAGGGCTGTTTGAGGACTTAGACCAGGTTGTTTTTGGCAGCCTGTTTTAATTTTAGTTTTAGTCTAGTCTTTGTGTGAAGCTGTCATTTTAGTTTTTATTAGTTTTAGTCAATGAAAATTGTATTTTAGTCTCTTTTTAGTAATGCAATTCTATTTAAACCAGTCTATAGAGTATAAGTACCTAGTAGTATAGGTGAAACCAAAAGTTTCTTTTAGTCAAACCCATTTCAAACAAGGTTATCTTATTATATTATTGTTACCTTATAGACTCAAGAATACATCTAATACACATTTTGTGTGATTTTGTGGCCGCATTTCTCCCCATCTTTTTCCAAAACACATTCAGTTTTCTTTTCCATTTCTATGTAATGAAGGTTTTTCCAAATGTCGTTTCTTCTTTTTCTCCCAAAAACGAAACCCAGCTGGCCGGCCATCGGTCCCTTTCTTTGTGTCAGACTTAACTTTGTTGACGTCTTCTAAATAATGCCGCGAGTGGGGCTTAAGGAAGTGACGTCGCCTGCGTCTGCAGAGTGCGACCTGATGCGGCCCCTGAAGCGAGACACAGGAAACGATATTTAGTCATAATTTTCATTGACGAAAGCAACACTAGCTGCTACCCACTCAAAACTCCATAGATACTGTGTCTGCACCCAAC
>NW_018129968.1:0-2439 GCF_001952655.1 Monopterus albus
TAATCAAAATGTTGGTGATTACAAAGAGGTTATGTCTGAATATATTTTCAGTAAAAAGTTTATTTTTATATAACATTTATTTTGTTGCATCTTTTTGCCTGGCAGAAATCTATCTTTTGGTGTATTTCCAGACAGTGTGGGTCAAATAACACCATCAAGGTGAGGATGGCTTACAAGGATGCCTCTCCATCCAGAGAGGCTTCATGCACTGGGCAGTGTATGTTAAATTTTCATCTTGCTTTTGATTGGTTCTCTTGTTTGACTTTCCACCATCAATCAAATCGATGCACATACAGTAGCTCTAAGCAGTCTGGCTGCAACCAACCAACAACAAGTCAGGTGGCCATGTTGTTGGACAAGAATCCTTTCAGTGCTGGAAATTCAGCAGTATTTTTCTTCTAAAGTCAGAAAAGGGCTTTGCTTGGTGCCTGTTCAGCAGACTGCATGTCTCAAGAGTAACATAACTGAAGTTATGTTGAGGAACCTACTACATTACTTTATTGAAGCAGTTAAAATAGTTGCATTACTTATTTTATTTTTCTAAATTATAGCTTGGCTAATATAACAAAAATGTTCCCACATTGAACACTCATTACCTGACACTGGTTTGACTATTGCTGTGGTTCCTTTCCCAGCTGCTTCTTTAACTTCTTTACCTGGTGGTAATTTCTCTTTCTGTGTGGTGTTTTCTGTGTCTTCTGCTACGTCTCCTGCTGCCATGGTTTCCTGAAAACCTACAACTACTGGCCAGACACAAACTTCCGTCAGTGACTCTGCTGAAGGGCCTGTTAATTTGAGCCACACATTCTTAGAGGAACTGTTGTTATCCTCATTGCTGGGCTCTTCCTCTGACATGTTTGCTTCGCTCTCCACTTCTTGCACTAGAAGAGAAAAATAAGAAAGTATATTTGTATCTGGATGTTGTTTTTCTATTTCTGTTTACTTGTAATGTTCCAAAAATACTGCATGCATTACTTTTCTAAATAACTAGATTGGCAACTTCACACTGGAGACAGATTTTGTGCGGACTCACACATGGTCAAGCTGTACTCACACTAGAGAGGTGAGTACAATTCTGCACAGACATTTATGGTTTCCAGATGTCACATACCCGGTGTCATCGTGAAATTAGACTAGATTTATCAACAGCGATAAAATAGACTGCTGTGAAATGTAGTACACTCCCATGTTTAGGCCACAATTTCAATTTGTTCAAACTGTCAGACATACCCCAGATTTTAATTAATTGTATTACATCATTTATAATATGTTATGTTTAGATTATTATTATCTATTAAAGTGGATCTATCTTTAAAGATGAGAGTCCTGAAAACAAAATATATTTATTTAGTTATTTCTTTTTGCTGGGGTGATAGTTTTCTACCCTCAAGCAACAGATTTGACTGTTATAACCACATGCAGTTGAAAAGTCTTTTTCTCAATAGAGAAAGTGAAAGGGTGAAGCCATACTCACGCTAGAGAGGTGTGTGTATGTGTGTGCGTACGTGTTTGTTCACATGTATGAAAGTATGAGGTAGAGCAAGAAACAGAAAGTGAAACATTATTCCTTTTTATAATTTAAAAATATACATAATAAATATATTTATAATTAAAGACATCTTTTATAGTAGATGACAAATTTTTGTTTCAGTGCCCTGCATTTCTACTTTTAACAAGCACAGATATTCTTGCTGAATAAACACACAATTCTTGCTTCATTGATATAAAAGTTTGCCTTTACAAATAATGTTTACACTCAGACATGTTAACAAATACTAAAATAAAACTGATGTAACCTTAACTTACCACCCATGTTGTTAATGGAGAAATCAGTGAAGAGTAAATATCGTCTGGATTTCAGGCAGCCACGCTGTGAATCTTCTCTCTGCTGTTATTCTACTGTAGTTTTACTTTCACCTGCTGGGGTGGGAGGACTACATTTTGTGTGTGTGTGTGTGTGTGTGTGCGTGTGTGTGTGTGGTGTCAGAAAAGAAACGACATGAGACTGCCATCAAGTCTTCAAACATGAGCCATCTTCTCCAAGCATGACACAATAGTGCTCATGCTTAAATGTGCAGAGAGAAAAAGGAGCAACACAAGGTGTTAGACTGTACAATTTACATTAAGGAAAAGTGTGAACAGCTACATCAGCGACACAAAAAATGAGGAAATATAGTGCAGTAATATCACTTTAGAATTAAACAAAAATCACACAAAAGTTAGATTCTTTGCTCGTATCTGTTACATGGAGCTGATGGAGCATTTTATCCATATTAGCAGTAAAACTCTAAGCCGACAAACATCTCATTATAAGATGCATATACAGCACAATATGTACAGAAATGTTTATCTGAACAAGTATAGGACCATACACAAAAGTGGTAGATTCTTTGCTCGGCTTGTATTTGTTATATGGAGCTGATGGAGCTTTTTATCCAT
>NW_018129969.1:0-924 GCF_001952655.1 Monopterus albus
CTGTCTTAACATCCTGATTGTTTTGCAACTTCTCATCAATCATGTGTAGGATCTCCTGGATGTAGTTTTCATAGTAATCGGTTTTCTTTTCCAGTTTTTCAGTTACAAATTGTGTGCAAGCATCTATGATGCTGTCAGCCATTGTTTGTACTGCCTTTGTGTGAGCATCAAGGTTAAGAAACTTTTTCACATGGTGTATGATTCCTTCAGGTTTATATTTGAAAGGTTCCAGTCCGCAATCTTTCAGGCATTTTTGACTTAACAGTTCAGATGCACGACTCCCCTTATGAGACAGATTTTGGTGCAGGGGATTGTACACATGAGCAAAAACATCTTTTGGCTTTTGTTTAGAAACAGACAGTTTCTTCAGTGTTTCATGCCACATCTTATCAAATTCTTTGTTCAGCTCTCTGTCTGTCATTTGGACCTTTTTCTTCCGACATTCATTAATCAGTGCATGCACCTCTGTTTCAATGTTTTTTGTGTGATTCTCCTTGATTTTATCAACTTCTGCCTTTCCCTGTCTGATGTCAGCTGTTTCTTCCAGCTGACGAAACACAGACCTCTTCATTTCTTGGCCAAGGCTTTTTGCACTGTTTTCAAACTCTGCTTTGTATCCTTCTACCAGATAAACATGACCATCTTTTTGCTTGAAGTACTCAGTCAGATTGTCAAGAAGTGTTGTCTCCCATTTTGACACAACTTCACAAGCTTCACTTTTCAAACCCATGAGAAGTTCTCTCATGTCAGATATTCCAGATTTTGCAGCAACTGTACCAAAATTTGAAATGATTGTTTCAGCATTTGTAACCCATGTGTATATCTCTTTTTTGAAATCCCATTCCCATCTGTTGAATTCTGTGCAGAGCCTCATGTATGCATCAGCCACTAGGCTGTTTCTGAAGCTGAAGATGAAGTTTTCAT
>NW_018129969.1:1191-2439 GCF_001952655.1 Monopterus albus
TTCCTGTCTCTCAAGTTCTTCTCATGGGCTGAAACATCGGACACATTCTGGTGGACAAACTGACATTTAGGCTTCTTGCCCACCTCTTTCATCCTGAGAAAAGCATGCACAACTATTTGTAGGATGTCCTTCATTTCTGTTGAATTCTCCATGGCAATGTTGATAATGGTGATGTCACTCAGCCCCACAACGAGTGTTGCTAGCTCATTGTCATGCTCATGGCTGTCATCCAGCTGTGCAAGCTCTGGTGACTTTAGGCCCTCAGTGTCAATGATCACCACAAAGTCACAGTTGAGGACTTTTTTGACGTCGTCATTGATTCTGATGAGCAACATAAAAGCACCTCGAGTGCATCGACCGCTGCTGACTGCAAACTGCACTCCGAACATAGTGTTAAGGAGAGTGGACTTTCCTGTGCTCTGGACTCCAAGAACTGTGACTACCAGTATCTTGTTCTTTGGAGACACCAAGTCATTGAGCTGAGAGAGAACATCACTCACCCACTGGAGAGGAATGTTGGATGCATCTCCATCTACAAGCTCAAGAGGAAATCCATCAAGCAGCAATCCTGCACAGAATTTGGGCAGATGTTGTAATTGTTGTCGTGATGGGTGTGTTTCTGGAAGGGAAAGTGAAGCTTCATAGATCTGACCCATTTCACGGAAGAAGTGTTCAGTCCCCAGTGAGCTGTTGGAAAGTTGTCTGTCAATGTCTTTAATTTCCTCTTTCTTCTCAGAATCCTTACATTTCTGTTTGTACAGCTCCCTGAGGTCAGACAGTTTTTCTCGAAACAAGTTATCAAGGTTCATCTTCATCCACTTCAGAAAATAGCACCTCTCTGTTCCAGGGCTTGATATTGCACTAATGAAGCATTTCATTGCCTTTGACATGCTATAAGAGTTCTGTCTTTCCCGAAGTTTTTCTTTCTGTTCCTGAAGATCACTTCTGTAATGTTCTATGTTTTGTGACCCAACCTTTCGAAGTCGAAATTCTTCTTTCTCTAAGTTCGTCAGTTCCTTCCATATTTGGCCTTGCAGAGGAAGTTGGGCTTCTTTGTATTTAATGGTGTCTTTAATTTCTGCAATGATGTTGTCTGCATTTCTCTTGGCATTCTGGCACTCTGCATGGTCTTCATCAACCAAGATTCCCAGTTCATGGGCAATGTCAGCCATCTGCTCTATTTTCATCTTCATCTTCGTGTTCTTAATGACATCACTGATGGTTTCCCTCAAATTTTGGACAAAGTCT
>NW_018129970.1:0-2437 GCF_001952655.1 Monopterus albus
CTGTACAGCAAACTGAGTGTGTATGTGTGTAAAATACAGAGGTTTACCTACACAATTGTGTGTCTGTGTGTACATATAGGGAGTGTTCTTCTGTGTGCACATCTCTTTCAAGTCACATTAATCTGTGACTGTTTTGCAATTCAAAAAAATATTCTTGTTCTTTCTGCAGCTCTGGAGAGATTCATGACAAGTCAGCCTGAAAGGTGCACAACAGCCAATGCATGAAAACTCAAAACACTCAATACATTTAGAGGCCCAGACCTGAGTATGCAAAGGCAGCAAAAACTGCACTACTATTGACCCCAAGCAGCCAAACATTCAATGATTGCAGGATTAATTTTTAAATAATGTTTTACTTAAATTAAATTATGCCAACTTCTGTTATGTTTAAGGTGTGTTAGGTTTTATATTAAGGTTTTTGGTAAGTAGCTTTTAACTTAAGCTGGGTAAAGAAAGTAAAATTTTACATTACACAGACTTAAGTTAGGTTAAGTTAGGAAATGACCTCCAGTTAATTATATCTTCATCGTCCCAAGATGATTAGCTTTCTGAGATGTTTGTTTGAATATTTTTGTTGCAGGATGGGAGATTAAAAAGACTAGAGGCTAGATAGTGTATTTTTTTCTTCATATGATTTTAAACAATATGGCAATGTCAATTAGCAAAAAGTAGCCTCGTTAAATTCATTCATTCATATGATTTTAAACAATATGGCAATGTCATTTAGCAAAAAGTAGCCTCGTTAACATATTGTTACACAATATGTAATGAAAATTAATTGCCTCCTTTATTTCTTCCTGGAACACTTTGTCATTGTGCCGAATAGCACAAAAGAATACAGTATAAATTATATTTTTAGGAATATTGTATATGTTACAAAAGTATTCAAATGCAATCTTAGTTTTCTGTAACAGGGAAGATCTCTGACAGTACAATATTCACTTGCTTCTGTAAATTTTCTCTGTGTGATACTATTTTTACAGAATTTCTAATAAACATCACTTGTTTCATATACTATGTGTTAGCGTTAGATATTATAGATGATGGCACAGGTCAACCACCAGACAGTAACCAGTGATCCTCTGTCTCCCACAGTGTTGCCATATAAAATGGACTGTTTGTCCAAAGCAAGGTGACCTTCACCATCAGACAGGTGATGATTATGTCACAGTGATGTCATCTGTCAGGAAGGTAACCGTGTGGTGGCGTTTAATAAGTGCAGCTCATTGAGGACACGGTGGGTTCTGTCCTGACCCACAATCTGTTACAGAGAGGGTGGCAGAGGGAGAGATACAGACAGAGATAAAGAAGAGAAACAGAGACAGAACACTGAAGGACCAGCAGAGGAAGAAAAATGGGGAGTAAACAAAAGCTGCCAGGATGAAGAGGAAGACAGGCAGGTGGACAGACAGAAAGACAACTGCTGACAGATGACCAAAATATATGGTAAGAAAAAAACATGGGGGGCAGGAGGATAGACAAAATAGAGATGTCATCCGTTTGTATGTAACACAAAGAACTATAGGAAAGATAGATGCAGACAGAGACAGAGAGACAGAAACAGACAGACATTCTTAGAAAGCAGAGAGGCAAACAACAAAACAGACATAGGAAGGCAGAGAAACAACAAGAGATGCACAGAGAAACAAAGAGTTACAGAGACAAATCATGGGAGACAGATACAGAGACAGTAAGACAGGTAGAGTGAGGCAGGACAAATTAGACAGACAGGTTAAAAAAAGTAAGTGCAGGCAGACGAGTGTTGACCCCTGCAGTGCCTCCTCATGTAACTGTCTTCCTCCCTCTCCCTCTTCACTGTTCAAGAGGAGGACAAGACAAACTTATGATTTGCCCTCTCCATTGAAGCTCTATAACTCACCGCTGTGCCTGCCGTTCGCTGTCACCGGACCAGTGCCCATGCCGGGTACAGGGTGAAATATGGCTGCCTGGGACGTCCCTGTGGTCTCCTTCGAAACAACATTAGACTGGAAAAATGGCAGGAGGAGACGTGGGGTTAATAGAGCGGTGCTCCTCTTTTAATTGAAAAAAGTTAAACGAGGCAATGGGGCAAGGATGTTATTACAGAGAAAGAGGAGGAGGCAGAGAGATGAACAGCGGCCTCGTAGGTTGGGTTAATGAGGACACAGGGGAGCGTGTAGCATGCTGGACGTGGGGGTCAAATGTGTGTGTGTGAAAATCAGGATTCAAATAAAATAGTGGTGAACAGATGTTTTGACTAGTTTCCATTTCGTCACTGAAGACTTTCCACATATATGTTTTTGCAGTTAATATTTCAAGAAGTCTATGAATGTCAGTCACCCCACAGAAGTACATGGAGCTTGTTCCGTTGTCTTGAAATCAATTCCATGACAACTGAGCAAATTCCATTTACTGATGAAATAGTTGACATATAGTTGAAAGCTTCATATATAATTAA
>NW_018129971.1:0-2435 GCF_001952655.1 Monopterus albus
CAACTGCCTCACAGCTGGCTGCACATAGGCTGTTTCATGAAAAGGGCTCATTTAGATGAAAATTACATTGTATCTCATTGTCTGTCTGTCATACTATGGTAAAGAGGCATCCTT
Source organism: Monopterus albus (assembly GCF_001952655.1). NCBI lineage: Eukaryota > Metazoa > Chordata > Actinopteri > Synbranchiformes > Synbranchidae > Monopterus > Monopterus albus. The sequence continues at coordinate 115 of NW_018129971.1, forward strand.
TGTTTTTGATAGCATCTTTCTTATGGTTTTTTGATTGATTGCATTGATTTGAAATCATTTTCAGACATCAACTGGTCAGATTAATAGATCAGAAGTTGTCTCAAATAGATAAATGTAGGATCCTAAAAATACTAAACACAAAATGCACATTGAGTGTTTCTACCACTTTTTTATACTAGACTCTGTCAATAAACAAAAAAATCATGCATAATCAGCAACATGTGGTCACTGAATGAAAATACTAGCTAGAATGACCACAGAAGACACACATGACCACATAATAACAAAAAAGACCTATGCTGATTTATGACCTTTTGATTCCGCTCACTTTCAACACAATACATCCGCTTGGATCAAAGGGCCAACCAGTAACTACATACATAAAAGGGTTTCACTTGTCAGTGTTACCTTTCTACAGTGAATCATTTTATTATAGGTTTTATAACAGTATTTTTTAGGGTTTACCACAGGGGGAATAAGAACCTCAATAAATATATACCGGGAGAAGGCCCCGGGGAAGACCCAGGACACGCTGGAGGGACTATGTCTCTCGGCTGGCCTGGGAACGCCTCGGCATACATTCATGGCATACGTTAAGAGATTGATTTGTAAATGGCAAATCTGTATTTTGTGCGTTTCTGTCCATTTCCTGTTGCTTATCTCTGGCTGAGCCACTGTATCCTGAGACATTGTTGCCAGGTCAGGTGAGCAATATAATCTCTCCAGCATGTTCTTTGTTTAGGAGTGTCATCATATTGTAGATTTTTTAGGCTGTTACAAATATTGATTGAATAAAAATCATAGTAAGGACAATAGAGATATATTGGCCTTCATTACATTTGCATCTGCACATTAACATATTTACTTGGAATCCCTCAAATCATTTTACAATAACTATTGTTAGTTGTGATGCACTCTGGTGCATTAGATTGTTGTAATGAATATATGTAATGAGTACAGAGTGAAATCTTGCAGACAAATTATGTAACAACCAGGCTGAAAATTAGTGTTCAGCATGTGCTGAATTTAGCTAAAGCTAGCTGTTGGCAGGTGTAAAAATAAAAAGAATAATGAAGAAGGGATGGTAAATGGTCTTATACTTATGTAGTGCTTTTCTACGCTTTACTGCACTTAAAGTGCTTTCACACTATTTGGCCATTCACCCATTTGCACTCACACATTCACACACTGGTGTTATCACCGGGAGCAACTGGGGGTTCAGTGTCTTGCTCAAGGACACTTCAACATGCTGACTGAACAAGCCAGGAATTGAACCACTAATCCTCCGGTTAGGAAAGGACCCCCTCCACCTCCTGAGCCACAGCAGCGCCCCCATATCTCTTTTAAGTACATATAATTCATCAAATATCTGATTAATTTTTTTTTTCATCCAGTTGCTGCTCATTTTAATATGACTTTGTGATCACTTACTATTTGGTGTTATTTGCTTCTATCTTAACCCTGCTTGTGCAACCGAGTTACACAAGCATTCCGCTCAGACAACCATGCTTTAGGCTCTGTGAGCTGTACCCACACCTGTTTCACTCCTTATGAAATGTCACTGACTTTGTTATTTTGAAAATAAATGTTTAAGTTCACATGACAACTTGATGATTCACTAACTGCTGGACTCTTTCAGGGGAGCTGCAACCTTAAAAACAGGTGTACAATCCAGAACACACAGAGGAACTGTGCTATGATACTCTACATATCTAGATAATAACATAATAAAATGTTCAAATTGTCATTTGTTTCTGAGATGAGAAGTTTTTAAAGTGATGAGATAAAAAGCAAACTGTCAATTTTCACAGTCAATAAAGAACACTGAACTGATGTCAACTGGTTGAATATAAGATACAGTACATAGAGCTCTTAATTGTGTCTACATGGCACATAACTGACGCATAACTACATATTGTAGTTCCTATAATGCCTTTGAAAACTTTGGTGCTGTCATAATTATTGCTTTACTAAAGATTAGCAGTGATACACACCCAGTAAATGTCATTTTGCTTTGAACGTCTCTAGATCTTGGGGGGTGACAGTGGATACCATGTCGAAGTATCCTTGGGCAAGACACTGAACACACCCAAGTTGGCCGTGATGGCGGCACCTATGCACACAGAGGCCAAGGGCCCTTGGCTACAAACAAAATTTTGTTGTACATGTCACAATGTTACATTGACAATAAATAAAGCTTCACATCTCTGGTGAATATTTACAGTCATTCATCGACAGATAATCTCATTTGTCACTCGCGGTTATGGTACAGTATATTCAAGTCACTGCATACTCAACGTCATTGCCAAACTCACAAAAAT
>NW_018129972.1:0-1275 GCF_001952655.1 Monopterus albus
AAGTACAAATATTGCTCTTCATTTTTACTTTTACTGCACTACACATGTCTGGTTGCTTTGCGGACTCAGAGTCCTAATACAAAACACAGTGAGCAAAGAAGAAACGATGGCACCTTATTAAAGTGAAGCTCTGATCCTCAGGAGGAGACTCACCGACTCCTCAGCAGGATATGAAGCCACTGAGCCCAGCGCCACCTTGACCAGCTGCAGCAGCTCAGTCAGGAACACGGAGAGAAGAAACACACTGATGTGAAATGAGCCACTCTGCATAGTCACTACTTTCACTCTTCATACCTGGATTACATTTTGATAATTCTACTTTTTTAAAGTACATGTTTGAAAGCAGGACTTTTACTTGTATCAGAGTATATTTACACTGTGGTACTACTTCTTTTAGTGAAGTAAAGGACTTGAGTACCTCTGCCACTGAAGAATACTGAACAGATGCTAAAAATATTTTTCATACACAAACAGGTCATATTATTAGGAACACCTGTGACTATAAAGCTGTCCCCGCACTACCACCTTTAACTCTGAGCTTGAACTTGAACAAGAGTTCAAATTCAACTTTGTTTTAATATAAAAGTACTGTCTTGCTTATTTTTGCAAGTAACAACAGTAAACTACAATATTGTGCCAGAAAGAGTGACGAGGCCGTGCACTCTGGCCAGGATTTGAACCTGGTACTTCCATCAAAGTTGACAGATGTGTTACCAAAACACCACCAGAGTTCAGCTGAGCCTCAGGACTCAGCCAATAACCACGTCAGTTTACTGGATCTGTGCAGCTTCAAGGTTTCCCAGGTTTAACATGAACTGACTGACTGACAGTCTGGAGTCATGACAGCAGTGACGGTCTGATCTGTGGTGGCACCTAACAAACACGCGCGCACACACTGTGCTTTCATTCCTTGTGAGGACTTTACATTGACTTGTTTTCTCTCTTGCATGTGTTTTCAGTTAATGCAGCGTTTTCCTTTTGCATGTGTTTTGTTTAATGCCGCGTTTCTGTCTTGCATGTGTTGTTGTGGTTAATGCAGCGTTTTCCTTTTGCATGTGTTTTCAGTTAATGCAGCGTTTTCCTTTTGCATGTGTTTTTTGGTTTATGCAGCGTTTTCCTTTTGCATGTGTTTTCAGTTAATGCAGCGTTTTCCTTTTGCATGTGTTTTCCGGTTAATGCAGCGTTTTCCTTTTGCATGTGTTTTCCGGTTAATGCAGCGTTTTCCTTTTGCATGTGTTTTCAGTTAATGCAGCGTTTTCCTTTTGCATGTGTTTT
>NW_018129972.1:1857-2433 GCF_001952655.1 Monopterus albus
GTCACATCCCTCGAAACACAGGCCGAGGTGGTGGCGTGGCAGCGATCTTTGACTCAAGCCTATTAATCAACCCTAGACCTAAACATAGTTATAACTCATTTGAAAGTCTCACCCTGAGTCTCTCACACCCAAACTGGAAAACTCAAAAGCCTGTTCTGTTTGTTATTGTATACCGTCCACCTGCTCCTTATTCAGAGTTTTTAAGTGAATTCTCAGACTTTCTGTCTGATTTAGTGCTTAGTACAGATAAAATAATCATAGTAGGCGACTTTAATATTCATGTAGATGCTGACAATGACAGCCTCAACAATGCATTCTGTTCATTATTAGACTCAGTTGGCTTCTCTCAAACTGTAAATAAACCCACTCACTGTTTTAATCACACTCTTGATCTTGTTCTAAAGACAAATAACCGAGGGAAATCTGTCAGCTGATCAGTCTGATCTGTGGCAGCACCACACACACACACACTCGTGACTTTCTGTAAATAAATAGGAAGTGAGGAGCAGCAGAAACTGGTCAGTAAGTACAGACTCCATGTTGAGTGGACAGCAGAAACTGAAGGCTGAGGCAGGG
>NW_018129973.1:0-2433 GCF_001952655.1 Monopterus albus
GTGGGTTTATGGTTAGCTTTTTTTATGCAGTAAATGAAATTTAAAAAATGTGAGCAAGGAAGCAAAGAAAGTAGATCCCTTAACACGACTTCTTTTAGTCATAACAGTTCCTGTTGTCCTGTTCTTGATGGCAACTACAAAATAGGCCATACTCTAGTTGAGGTCTAAATTTCAGTTTCAACTATTCACAAATTACTAAAAACTCCACATAACCCAAAATACAGAGCAGAGGACCTTGGTGTCCACAAAGGTAGATACAGCCCTGGTGTTATGCCCATGACTGTGACAGTTTGTAGGTTGTTACTTATATAAAATAAATAATATAAACGTAAATATTTTAATGCTCTTGCACGTAAGGGCAGCTCACGGCACTCTGGAAATTGTGTGTATTTGTAAGTTTTGTTGAATTTGATTTTCAGAACATTTCCCTAAACTGGTGTAAAATTTCTTGTCCCATAGTGACACTGTGACCTCCTGGACACTGCTATTCAATAAAAGTGTAGCTAATTTTTGTTTTGTTACATCTCCAAAACTGACAATTACAACCTCCAGGACATTTGAAAAACTATACTTGTAGCAGTGTATAAATATTAAAAATAACCTGAAATTTTAATGATACTGTTAGTTCTAAGTCTCAGAGAGAAAAACTGGCCAACAGGCCAGAAATCTCTGTGTCATCTTGGAACCAGAACTAAACCTTCGAGCTTATGCGGAGTCACCAACCTGCTTTTTATCAACTCAAAAATAAATCTAAAGTGTGACTATTTCTCTCCCAGGGTGACATAGACAGACTGATACACACTTTTACCGTATACCCAGCCGGTTGGACTGCTGTAATGCTCCTCAGTCTGGTAAATCCAAACCAGGAGCAAAGCAATTTAAAATTCTTTTACTAGTTTTCAAGCACTGTAGGGTCTTGCACCAGCCTCCCACTGAACCAGTACAACTTCTGAGGTCCTCTGACACGTGAAGGCTTTTGTTCCAAAATGCAGGACCAAAACTTTTGGTGAGGCACTTCTTAGTTTTTTTTGCTCTGAGCCGCTGGAACGGTCTGCTAGACCTTATGTTTTTAAATGTAAATGTATAACCTACCTCTTTAGACTGGTCTTTGATTAGAATACTTTACATCAATTATTTAGTTTGTTCATTTATTTTATTGTATTCAGATCTTACAACGAATTCTCTTATAAATGCTAATTTTATCTTATTTTCATCTTAATTTTTTTTTTTTCACATTTACTTGCATTTCACCTTTTGTTAAAATTTGTCATGTGCACTAGTCTCAAACAGTAGTTTTATCTGTTCACATTTATTCTTATCAGCTTGTCTCAGTTGTCTGTAAAGCACTTAGAATTGTAGTAACCTGTACAAAAATGAGCAAAACATTTGATTCACTCGTCAATTAAAATTCAGTATTTTATCATCGTTTTTGTCTTTCATAACCACATCAGCTCAGAGAGTCATTTGTATAGGGGAAACGAATCAGTGGATATAAAGGCTGTAGCAGTAGCTTATGTGTTACTCCATTTCAGACAGAAGTGAAATGCTCGAGATGGGGCTGTGGCAGTTCAGTTATCTTAAACAGCGGATGAATCAGTGCAGGTTTCAATTTGTTTTTTTTAATATTACTGTAATTTTAATATACTGTACTGTAATTTAGCCTATGCATGTTTTTCTCTCCCCCTCGGTTTATGCTGGTGTTGTCATCTGTCTAAAAGTTTGCATCACAAGACATTTTACTTCTTACCCTAAAGAAACCTTCCCTCGCTTGCCTCATCGAAGAACTGATACAGTGTTAGCATGGCTCAGAGGTTAGCACTGTTACCTCAAAGCATCATGGTCCTTCTGTGTTGCCCCTGATTCTTTCTATATGAATCTCAATGGTGGTGTAGCTTTTCTGCAAGTTTGAAGACCAATCATGTCATATACTTTGTCCTGTCATGGACTGGATACCTAATCCATAATTCTACCTGTAAAGCATGACTAGCACAAACTAAGTACAAAATAATAAACTGAACATGTAATTAATTTTAAAAACAAAGCTACAGTAAAAGGTATGAGCATAGCATTTCTAACTCTGTACTGTTTTGACACACCATGCCACTGTGAAAAAGAGACCATTGTCTCACTCCAGCTGCAGCCACTGGTAGATCCAGCAATGAAGAAATAATCACCAACAGCTCTCCACAGTTAGAATCGATAGCTGAAGCCTTTGCACTCTAAGGATCTATGACCGTACAGCACAGGAGAGAGTGAGGGTTTATACACCTGCTGCTATAGTGCAGAAATGTAACCACAGTAAATGACATCAAGCAAGTAGTACTTCGCTATAGCCTACACCCAAAGGCTGTATGTTCTCAATTTAGACAAAACTATATTCATGTAAAAAAAAGAAATGAATACAGAAAGTGTTAGAATTAAAATGGCACAGTT
>NW_018129974.1:0-2432 GCF_001952655.1 Monopterus albus
GCTGGGATTGGCTCCAGCCCCCCTATTCAGGAATAAGTGGTGTGGATGAATGCAATGTAGAACCCATCTGTACAGTACAGATGATAAGAAACTAAGACCAAGCCAAATGGAAGCCACTTGGGGCCTGACTTTGGTTATTTTGGTCACTGTGTTGAGTCATGACTCAAAGTGTGAGATCAATCTAACTCGCTGCACTGAATAAAGAGCCAAACGAATCTTTGCTATGTATGTACACTACATAGAAATAAGAGACTACTGCAAACAGACACATTTTAATTCTGTTGTATTTCTCTCTATTGAATAGAAGTGGCAGCAGAAATCTCTGAGACAAATATCTCATAACCTTGGCACTTAAATTATCTGCATGGTTGGACACCACATGAAGAAACTGGAAACCAGAAGTAAGATAAACTGTCAATTCTGGCAAACACTGAGGCCATTCTTCTTCCTAATGTACTTTTTACATTTCCCAGTTAGTATCGCAACTCAAATATATGTTCAAGTAAAGATCTAGGTACTTGAAACAATTAATTACTGCAACATGCTGCATTTTATCATTTTACACAAGGATAACTACCAGTCAGGCTACGGTGACTTGGACAGGGTATGAATTTTCATCTCACTCCTTAGAAAAAGGTGCAGTTTACAGCAGGTGCAGAGTGGCTACTGGACAGCGGTGTGTGCATCAACAGGAAACCATCATGGTTTATTACACCCAGTCTCTCAGAGCCATTTCAATTCAGCCGACGTGTAACACACATCCTGACTAATCAGCTCCATGGACAGTACCTCTCAAGCTTCACTCTGCTCAACTGATGCTTCGCACACCGTTCACGCTCCAGCACGCTCAGTCCAGCCTTTGTTTTCACTCCTCCAGTCTTGTACCATTCCAATACAAATATTACATTTCAGACCAATACCTCTCCTTACACAAACATAAAACTTATCAAACAGGCTCAGAAACAGCTTGCTCAGACTTGAGACTCTCTTGATAGGGTTTATCTATCATAGTTTATCACATAATATTGTGCAGGTGGAAGTGTTAAGTCTGATAAGTGACAATAATCCAACTTCTAAAAGAAACCAGAAACCTTTATAATTAAGCTTTTTGCAATTAACATTTGCTTCTAGTTTGTTTTTTATTTTTTATCAACATACTGTATGTAGCTGGTGAGCTAGAGCTTCCCAGCATCCAACTGTCCAATATCCAGGGTGAGTAAAGGAATTGACTACACATTACATCCCAACCTGCTTACTCCAACACCTTCCTCTAACTCTGCAGGTTGTGTGCGTGCTCACCTGCAGGACTGCCACCACTCCACTGAGTGTACACAAGGGCCCAGCGCAGGACCAGATGTTGTTGTTGTTGTGATGCTGCTGCAGAGTCACTCATATTTTCATGAATCATTATCACATCTCCTCCTCTCCTCTTAAACATTGAAGCATATGGGCTGCCTTTCCAAAGCCCACAGCGCCCGGAGCAGACACGATGCCCGGCCCTCAGTTCATCAAGGTCCCACATGATGAAACAGCGCGAGCCACTGATCTCCCTCTAATTTAATGAAAGCTATCGCCTGTTCTCCAAGTCTGGTGCCACACTCTAGATGGTTTGTGAGTAACTGGTCTGTGTCTTTTGCTTGATTAATCTGATTGCTACATTTTTCACTGTCCTCTCTCTGGTGATTGCTCTGGCACAACAGGTGGTGGGTTTCATTAATTATGCCCTTAATTGGTTTGGAAATGTTGCATACAAGTTTGTTTTGGGGGAAGGTTGTGGTTTGTTGTGAGCAGCAAAACTTCTCAGCATGTTTCTCTCACTTAAAAAGATAAAGGAGCCTCATCTTTTGAGCAGATTGTGGTGAAGATTCCAGGAGGCAGCAAAAACTCAAGGACAACAAGCAGCTGGGACTGTTTGAGGTAGGATGGAGAAGTCTGGTAACTAAAACACATCTTTGTCCTCTCATATGTTCTCTGTCATGTGTTGAGTCCAAAATAACAGAGAACTGCTATGTAAAGGTCACAGGAATGTACCAGCTAACTCGATGGTGAGCGATTGTGTTATGACGACACATCATGGCCAATCAGAACTTCAGTTTTCCAAAAGCGACAGTAATAAAATACACAACTGCATGTCTGAGTTGACACAGGGTTTTAACTTCGACACATAGCCTCAAGATTCAATACAAATATGGGACTTGCCTTATGGCCTTTTAATTAAAATTGTTATTAATCACTTTATCAGAGCCCACAGACTGAGTCCCACAGCAGGTTCCCATATTGCCCAGTTTGTAATCCTGCCTTTTATACCACATATTAACATGAGGTGTGTGTCTGCATATGTTATCCTGATAATATCATCTGATCACAGGCTTTTTCATCTACACTTTTACTAATAAGTGTTCTCATTTTGTGGTACACCTCAAAAACGGCAT
>NW_018129975.1:0-2431 GCF_001952655.1 Monopterus albus
AAAGATTAAGGGCAGTACCTGTCATCTTGGGGCCATCGATCAGTGATTGCAAAGATATGGCTCCACCCAACTCTTTCATCCATGTTGATGAATTTACATCAGTGTGTGATTTGGGAAAGTTTCTACAGGAGCTGGCAAAGGACAAGAAACACTATGATAAATATTTTTCCTGGAAACAACACTGGAAGTGAAAATGTACAGCGACTGGAAAGAAAACTTGTGTAAGATCTGTGTACAGTACAACAGTTTACCTCAGCACAAGGTTTACTCAGATCTAGAGGCCTGGGACAAAGATAATAACACAACTTTCACTCTAAATTGTGAATTTTACCACATTTCTCCCATTTGTGCACATCATGTTCGAATTTTCTGTGTTAGGAATAATTTATTTTTCATTATTGCATAATTTGTGATGCATTTTTCATATTGTTGCCATGCCAACAAAAGAAATGAGAAATTAAATAATCCACAGATTGACAGAAAATAGATGAAAAGGTGGCAGAAAATAAGGAAGAAACCTAGTGACACCGCTGCTCCAGTCCCGTTGCCTTGGTGGGTCACCAGTGATGCCACTTCTTCAGTTTCTATGTCTCAGTGGGTCACAGGTAATACCACTGCTCCATTTCCTGTGTCTCAGTGGTTCACCAGCAATGCCACCACCCCTGTTCAGGCATTTTGGGGGGTCACCAGGGATGCCACCGCCCCAGTTCCTGTGATCTGGTGGCTTACCAGTGATGCAACTACCTCAGTTCCTCTAACTTGCGCAGCGACCATGGTGTGGTGGGTAGAGCAGTTGTCTCCCAACCACAAGGTTGGAGGTTTGAATCTCAGTGCCGGCAGTCCATGTGTCAAAGTGTCCTTGGGCAAGACACTGAACCCCCTCTGGCTGATGGGTAGAGCCATCGGTTGAGTTGGTGCTGCAGATGGCCTTTACCAGAAATAAACTCCTTGTGTGTGTAACATACTTGGCCATACATTCATTCTATTTCATTCTATTGGAGGCTCACTAGCATTGCCACAGCTCCTATTCCAGGGTCCCCTTTGGTTCAAGAGAGACGCTACCTTAGCTTCCATGTCCCAGTGGGTTACCTGCAACAAGCTGACTCTTGTTCCTGTGTCCTGGTAGGTAAAAGGGGATATTCCTGCTCCTATGTCCTGGAAGGTTCCTTTCAATGCCACCACTATTTCTCTTGTTTCCTGGGGTACACCTGTGGTACCCCCACTCTGGTGCCTGTGCTCCAGTGGGTCACCATGGGTACTAGGGTTCCTGTTTCTGTGATCCTCTGGGGGGTGATGAATTCAAGGATTCCAGCAGCAGCCCAGAACTGGATCTCCTCTGCCTCAGCCAAAGCTCTGGAGATGGTCCTGGCCATGTCTGCTCAGGTTACTGAGGAGCAATTCACCCACTGTTGCCAGCCAACCTCAGTATCCTGTTTGGCTCCAAGGCCATCCTCCTGAGTGGCCTCATCAGCTCCCCACCTGGTGCCGAGGCCTTTAGTTTGTGGACTTGCTTCCTGATATAAACTTTTATTTTGTATGAGTTTCCTGTTTTGCCAGCTCACCTGCCTCAGCTTGACTCCGGTTCTTCATTACCGCTCATCGCTTTCACCTGTTGTTTGTTATCCCTGACTTTCTAACTTTTAAATTGTTCTCACTCTCACAGGTTAAATGCTGGTTCATATTCTCACCACACCCTGCCTGTTTCTGTGTTCCTGAAGCTCACTTTACATCTCTTGTTTTGTGTTTTGCCCCAGTAACCTTTTCAAGATTCAAAATTTTTATTTGCCATTTATGCATAAACAAACAATCTAGGCACATAGGAATTCTTGTGCAGGGCTCTCAAGTAAAGAGTTTAAAGCCAAAAGAATTAACTCCTAATATAAATATAAGCTCACCCAAGAATACAAAATACAAAAAGCAAGAATACAAAATAGTTGATAAAATTGTGGATACAGGAATAAGACAGCAGGTAAAAAGGTGGAGTTTCAAATATTGCACATGATATTACCCATAGTGGAATTGTATATGGTATTCTACTTAGTAGGCTAATGAGGGGTTATTGCACAGGCTTTTTCACATTTTGTATTCGCCATCAGTCTTATTGCAGCATGGAAAAAAGCTGTTGTAAAATCTTGTTCTGTGTGTGATGATACTGTCCGCTCTACTGTTCCTGAGGTTGTGGGTGCAGTTTTTGTGTCTGAACAGAGTGTGAGCTGGTCGATTGGATGATCAGATTTAGAGGGTCGTCTGTGGTTCTGGCCTCAGCCTGTTCATCCTGTCAGGTGACTCACCAGTTCAGGATGCAGGCCTTGTTTAAAGGGCGTCATACCGGGGCATGTACAATGTGGGTGCAGGGGCTCCAGCATAGCTGGAAGCTGGTTAGGCCTGACTGGGAATAGGGGAGGGTGTCATGTTCAGTGGGGAAGGACTC
>NW_018129976.1:0-200 GCF_001952655.1 Monopterus albus
TCCCAGAGGGGCGCACGAGCTATGGCCAAAAAACCCGCCTCGGACTCTGCGCGCCAGGTGGACTGTTCAGAGCCTTACACGCTATACCGTTTGGCGAGTTGAAAGACATCATCCGCACGCATTATGGACCTAAATACTTTGACGCCGCGTGGCGGCGAGTGAGGAGCTCTCGCCTCAGCTCGGCCGCCAGCGGGAGGAAA
>NW_018129976.1:1107-2431 GCF_001952655.1 Monopterus albus
CGGTTAGCCATGGCACCCTGTCAGAGAGATGATTGGAGTTCCAGGCGGCACATGGCCGTAATGTTTGTCGATGCGGACGCCATAAGTCATGTAGAGTACACCTGGGTGCAAATGTTTGACATAGAGATACCGATGTCCACGAACTTGACCGAGCCCGGACTCGACGGTGTCTTTCGCATACCCGTCGAGTCCGCCGCGATCACGAGTAGTACTACGCGTTACATCGTTCTACACGCTGTACACACGCACGGCGGAGACAGCTACGGTCTCGTTATGGCCAAGCACTTTTCCAATGCGTACACCGACCCTAAGGGCCACAAGGTGAGGAGGATCAGCGTTCTAGCTGGAGCGCCCTTGGCCTGGGTGAAGCTCAACACGCCTCCCGACACGGCGGCATGCCACCGGTCTCGCTACCCTTTCACGGGCGACACGGTTTGTGGGTATCAACCTGAGGATATACACCGTTATGAACTGTCACGTTCGCAACACGTTCGCGTCGTCCTCAAGCACTCTGGACTCTGAAGACTCTATGGATCTGGTCCCGAAAGTGGTAAGTGAGACACTGTCCGCACTCGAGGCTCCGCTCGCGTTCAAGGTCTTACACGAGCAGAGCAGACTAACCCTGGAGTGGCTGCGGCAACACCGCGACGACAGCAAGATCCTGACCGTACCTGATCCGCGATGTGCGGTTTGGGGAACATGCGTATTGTGGGAGCTCGACTCCGACCTACGCACTCTCTGGCGCGCAACCGTTAACCAATACGCGCACCTGACGCCAGCCACGTCTTCGGATTGGTGGTAATGCGTGACACTCACGTACGCAGGCCTAGAGGTGACCAGGAGCTCGGGAGGATTTTCCACCAAAGACGTTATACAGGCCCCCTACTGGGCAGTTATACTCACGGCCCTGTGCTGCAGAGCGCTGGACCGTTGGTCACGCGAGCTAGACAAATTCTGCCGCGCTGAGAGTCGATGCTCGTCTACTCCCGAGCGATCGAAAGAGGGACGAGTTGTGTCAACGCTGCGGCTACCCTTATCGAGTATCGCCCATTGTGTTGCAGGTAGACAAGTTGCTCCTGGGCGGCATCTGCACCACTCTGTGCGCCACGGTGTCCCGGCATGCCGACGGAAGAGACGGGTCGGGAGGCGGAGCGCGGTGGCACGAACGCAGATATTGCCTCAATCACCGCAGGGGCTTCAGCGCCAGCCGTGAAGAAAGATGGGACCGCGACGGGGGGAACGAAGAGCAGCGGGGCGAGCGGAGAGACTTCAGCCGAATGGAAGAAAAAGACGATGTAGAAGCCCCACAACCCAGCTTGCCGTT
>NW_018129977.1:0-1626 GCF_001952655.1 Monopterus albus
TCGTTCCTACTGGCGGTGCGCGGGGTCATGTCTAGAACCGGTTGGTCTGAAAGCGCTTGTCGCCGGTGAGACGTGATTACATTTCCTGTGACCGCTTCACAATAAGTTATTCGTTGTTTTGTAAATGGAGTGCTTTTAGTGTGAAGGAGCAGCGACGGGAACTGTTTCGTTAGCATTAACAGTTAAGGCTCCAGCATTAACCAGTAGTGATGTCCAATTGACACCATAACACCTGTATCGAACCACTTCATCATTTGTATCGAGTATTGGTTCGTTTATTCAATGGTTTGGTTTAGTGCCATCTGGTGGAATAGTATGCAGCAGAACAATGTCTCAATTATGTGATGGGTGTAACTAGGCCCGTGGTTCTCAAAGTGTGGGGCGCGCTCCCCTAGTGGGGAATAAAGACATGACAGGTGGGGCGCAATGAACGGGGAAAATTAGAAATGGGTCATTAATACAAGTAAATTAAAATAACATCAGTTCGGGGCCCGGAAGAAAAAAGTGGAACCATAGTACAACAATAACGGTTTAACATCGGCATGTTAACCACAGCGCAACAATATAAGGAAACGTTCACACGGATGGCCAATACTGTACAGTACGTAGTGGGCATAATAACGTAAATGGCTAAATTTGTTACATGGACCACAAAAAAAGCAGGCGATTCAGCGCAAGCAGACAAAAAAAACGACAGGCACTAAGCTTTAACCAAAAAGCCAGCCGAAAAGAAAATATGATGAAGCCTACAGTATCTTGCGCTTGGATTCACGGTGGGAATGGTGTGGGCAGAGGAGGGACCCATGTGTGTCTTGTGTCTTAAGCCACTGGCAGCAAACAGCATGAGACCCAACAAATTAAAAAGACATTTAGAGACAACACACCCCAGTCATGTTAATAAGCCACTCGACTTCTTTGAAAGAAAGCTGGCAGAAAACCATCAGCAGGGAAATCGCATGGTGAAATCCACATCACTGAACAGCAAAGCACAAACGGCTTCATTCAAAGTTGCATACAGAATTGCCCAGTGCAAAAAACCACACACAATTGCTGAGCAGCTCATTGTGTGGATGCATCCACACAATGCTATGCTTTCCTGTTCTTTATTTATTATTCTGGGATCTTCCACCCTTTTTTCAGCACTTTATAAGTCCCGCATACTTTCAGCTATACAGGCCATTGAGGTCTTGATCTGTTCAAATCTTCAAGGACATCCCTGCTTGTACTCAACTTTTTTTAAATAACATTTATACTTTTTAATCTATTCAGCTTTATATTTTGCAATACAAGTCAATGGGAGCTCAAAGTGTTGTCTTGACATAGTTTTGGAGTACCATCTGGTGGTTCATAAAATGCAGCACAACTGGGACAGGCCCAACATAACTCCTCTCTCTGTCTCTGTCCCCCTCCCCCTCTCTATCACCCCCCCGCCCACACACACGGTTTACCTAGTTTGTGGGGTCCTATTGGACTATTTTCACATCTTTAATAAGTTCAGCATACTTTCAGCTAGCAAAGCCATTCAGGTATCAAAATGTTCAGCTCTTCAAGGACATTCATGCTTAAACTTCATACTTTTGAAATATTTAGCTTTATTTTGACAATCTTGCCCCATTCAAATTAATG
>NW_018129977.1:2122-2431 GCF_001952655.1 Monopterus albus
TGTTTTGCTGTCACATTGGTGGTGTTGTCCAGTCTGATCAGGGATGTGTGAAGAAACATTTAAATCAGTGGAATGACCTTTGACCCTGACACTCCCTTCTCCTGGGACAGTTCTACTGTTACCATGTAAAATGGGTTGAGCACCTGTAAACAAGCGGCTGTTGTTTCATAATCCTCAGAAGAAAGCGGATTCACATCCGTTCTGAGTGATGCCAGAGCTGCTCCCACTGTCTGCCTCTCATCGTGTAGGCGCTGCAGCATCAGGTAGGTGCTGTTCCGGCGCGTGTCCAACTCCTGGATCAGCTTCATC
>NW_018129978.1:0-2429 GCF_001952655.1 Monopterus albus
GATGTATGTATGTTCAAAGGATAATGCGCTAAAATGCTGTTTGCTGACAGTAGTTTGATGTTCTGTCTTGCCACAGAAAATAAAAATGCTGTTCATTGACAGTAGTAGTTTGACATTGTCTTGCTACTCCTTTTTGTAACAAAAAATAAAATGAACAATAGCACGGTGAGTGGCTGTACATTCATCATTTTACAAGATCAAGTAAGGGCTGCAACCTATATCAAATACAGTTATATTCTTATCTACATAGCCATACATAACCATAGGCGTGTACTAGGAGGGGAGGGTGCATAGTTTGGGGTAGTCCTGTTCAATCTGTTGGAACGGTCCGCTCTATAGCTTGGTCTCTAGAATACTGGAAGTGGTGGCCTGCTCTGGGTTGTGGCTTCACCTCCCCCCGCCCTTCAGTGATTTCTGTGAGAGCTGCATGTATGATGTGCAGAGGAGCACAGACAGGGGAGAGCAGCTCAAATAAGATTGAAAGGGAAAAAGTGAGTTAAAGCAGCTGAGGGTTAAAATGAAAGTCTATTTTCTCTATTTTTGCTAATAGGCACATGTTGTATTAGTTTCTTTAGACTTACATGCACATTTATATTTACAATATATGCACATTTATGTTCATTAAGGTTTAAATTATAGGGAGGACTGAGAAAGCTAGAACAGCAGCTCTAACAAAGCAGAGTTGCTCTAAGTAATTAAATTTGTTTTTTGGTTGCAGCTGTTCAGGCATACGTTCATATTTATCCATTTGTTAAGTTCTCATATCCCATTAAGCCATATCCCATTAAGTTTTTCATAACATTTGAATTTTGGGGTGTTGTCATTTATTCCACAGTGTATTGCAGTGGCATATAAATATATAAATATTTTGCTACCGACATATAACATAACCCAGCAGGGCCATGGAGTCTGGAAAACTGAAGAGCATGTCTCCAGTGGTGGTTTTAGGTAAGCAAAACACTTTGCTCACCGAGGAAATTGACAACTTATCACGAAATTGGAACAGCAGAATGCAAAATCTCCTGTCACCCTGGCCACATGATGGAACATTCAATCTCAAGCAATGTCGCGAAATGGAAGTGGTTATAAAGAACCATAAGGCTAAAGATAAGTCTGCAAAGCATGTACATAAGCACGAAAGGGAACTCGCTGTCATCCAATTGTTTATTAATCATGCAAAACTGTTGCAAGAGAAGACGGTTAAATACATCAAAGAACAGCTTGAACAGAAAAAGAAGCTGGTTCGGGGAACAGATCAGCCACCACCGTATGCTGCCCAAATGCCTGTGTGACAGCTAAGACTCAGAGGTGACTATGTGATAAAATCTGAGAAGAAGTCAATTTATCCAGTAGAAGAGCTGGAGCAGGCAGCCAGCTTTGGATGGCAGGAGAAGGGGGAGCTGCAGGATGAACTAGAGGATCTGCCCGAGGCTTACTGGTGAGGGCTGAGTCTCCCACAGGGAGAGGCCCGCAAACGTTTAAGTGGTTTGCATGAACAAATTGTGAAAATATTGACAGATGCTGAAAAAGAGGAGGGCAAGCAGTGTGATGAGATGGGCAACGGGGCAAAGGCCAGAGAAGAGGCTTTTGACCTCTTTGACTCAAGAGAATACTCCTTTGCCTGTGCCCAGCAAAGTGTCTACTCCTAGGAGAATTGAGGAAGAGGAAGAGAGGTATGATCATGGAGGAACTAAACCAAAGCCTCCTCATGTTACAGTGAGGAAAAAAGGAGTTCAGTCATCACCCCAAGCTCATAGAGGGGATCATTCATCACCAGAGGAAGAATGTGGAAGAGTGAATGCAGTAATCACACTCAACACCAGTGGAGAATCAAGACATCCAAACGGAGCTGCGGATGCATCATCATACCAACTTTTAGCAAAAGAGGCACAGCTACAATATGTGCCCTGGCTTACCATGGATTGGTGCAACGCCTCCCTTGTCTCCAAGATGGGGCTGGAAAGTGGATAGCTGCGTTTGAGGAAGAAACCATTGCCACAGTCCTGGCAATGGGAGATATTAAGGCTCTCTTGGGAAAAATCCTGGGTAAACAGGAAATGGAGGAGACCCTGAGAGCAGCTCAATTAGAGGAGTATGCAGCCCATGATGGTGACATTTTCAACCGGCATCACAACACATTGTGGACAGCTTTGAGACTGCGGTTTCCAACTAGAGTCCAACCTGACAGCATTGTGGCAACTCCGATCAAGGATGATGAAAGCCCGCAGGCTCATGCACCTCACTCAAAAGGAGTGAATAAGACAGACTGGTGCAACGCCTGAAAAGGATATTTTTCACCAACAGGCTCTCAGAAAGAGAATCGTCAGCAGATTGCCACTGTCTGCTCAGATTAAGTTGGGTGATGCTGTGGGACTGTATAACATGCCATTTGAACAGTCCACTGTGTGGTGGATGCTGTGACAAAAGCA
>NW_018129979.1:0-302 GCF_001952655.1 Monopterus albus
GGCCTCAACGAGAACATCAAAGCTGAAATGAACAAGAAGGACGAGCCTCCTGACCTTAGCTCCCTGGTCAAATTGACCATCCGGATCGATCGTCAACAGGGCTTTTTCCGCAAGGAAAGAGCCGGGCAGCAGTTGGCTCCCCGGCCCCGTGCCACAGCAGAACCACCAGTCGAGGCCCGGGCTTTTCCTCGGCTGGGGGTCTCCAATAACAGCACCCGTCGCAACCCAGAGGAACCCATGGACTTGGGATATGCCCGTCTTCACCCCGAAGAGCGGGCCCGCCGTATCCGCACCATGGCGTG
>NW_018129979.1:967-2429 GCF_001952655.1 Monopterus albus
TATGACTGTGCCATCGACCTGTACCCGGGAGCCACCTTGCCCAACAGTTGCCTCTTCCACATCTCAAAACCCGAACGACAGGCTCTGGAGGAGTACATTGAAACAGCCTGACGTGCAGGCATGATCCGTCCTTCTTCCTCACCCCTGGGTGCAGGGTTCTTATTTGTGGGGAAGAAGGACGGTGGTCTCCGTCCATGTATAGATTACCGTGGTTTAAATGCAATAACTGTCAAAAACAAATATCCATTTCCTCTGCTTTTGAATCTCACCAGGGCTCGGCAGTCTTCACAAAGCTGGACCTCAGGAGTGCCTACCACCTCGTGCGCATCCATGAGGGCGATGAGTAGAAGACTGCCTTCAAGACCCCACTTGGGCACTTTGAGTATCTGGTGATGCCTTTTGGCCTCACCAATGCCCCGGCGGTTTTCCAGGGGTTGATTAATGACATCCTCCGTGATTTTCTTGGTCAGTTTGTTTTTGTTTATCTCGATGACATTTTCATTTACTCTTCTTCCCTCACAGAGCACATCCAGCACGTTCGCCAGGTCCTTCTTTGTCTCCTGGAAAACCGCCTTTATGTAAAAGCAGAGAAGTGCGTCTTCCACTCCCCCTTCGTGGCATTCTTGGGGTTTATTGTTGAACAGGGAAGACTCCGCGCCGACCCATCCAAGATTACTGCTGTCACCAATTGGCCTACCCCCACCTGTGTGAAGGACCTGCAACACTTCCTGGGCTTTGCAAACTTCTACCGCCGCTTTATTAAGAATTACAGCACTATAGCTGCCCCACTCACACAGCTCACGTCTACCAAGGTGAAGTTTGCATGGTCCAGGGCGGCGGAGCAGGCCTTCCAAACCCTCAAAGACCGGTTCACCACAGCCCCCGTACTCCTCCAACCTGATCCTTCACAGCAGTTCGTGGTGGAGGTTGACTCGTCTGACACTGGGGTGGGAGCGGTCCTTTCTCAGCGGTCCGGGGAAGACCATGCCCTACATCCTTGTGCCTACTTCTCCCGACGTTTGACCCCGGCCAAGAGGAACTATGATGTGGGAAACAAGGAACTCCTGGCTGTTAAGTTGGCCCTTGAGGAGTGACGACTGGGCCCATGCCTCTCGGCTAGCATGCCATCTGGGGGTACAATGCACCATTTCCCTTCTGAAACATTACTTCTGGTGGCCCACCCTAGAGAAAGATACCAGGGAGTATGTAGCTGCCTGTGCTCCCTGTGCGCAAGCCAAACCGCTACATCAGTTCCCTGCAGGTCTTCTTCGGCCGCTGACTACACCTAGTCGGCCCTGGTCTCATATTGCCCTAAACTTTGTCACCGGCCTGCCTCCCTCCCACTGTCATTCTCACCATTGTTGATCGTTTTTCCAAAGCTGCCCATTTCCTCGCCCTTCCACAACTCCCCACTGTTCTAGAAACCGCCCAGCTGCTGGTTCAGCATGTGTTTCGTATTCAC
>NW_018129980.1:0-349 GCF_001952655.1 Monopterus albus
CACAGCAGCTGGAAAGTCAGACAGGATATTTACATGCACAAACCACTGCCACTGGAATGTACCAGGTAAATTACAGTAATAGAAATCTATATTAAAATTATGTATGAGGATGTGGGTCCACATACAAGTAAGTACAAAAATGTTTATTAAACAGAATATATGAAATGCCTTATGTAATTTGGAAAATTAGACTATTTTTAATTTTATTATTCTGTTGTTTCTATTTAAAATTATTGGCATCCAGTTTGAGTTTCAGAGAGTTCCAGTTTGCCCAGGCTATGATTTTTGCCATTGAGGAGATTAATAACAGCACAGACCTACTGCCTGGCATCTCTCTGGGCTATAAGAT
>NW_018129980.1:391-2428 GCF_001952655.1 Monopterus albus
TAATGGTAATGAAGTTGTGTCTGCACCCGCCGAGACACCATGTACCAGACCTGCACAAGTACAGGCCATTATAGGAGACACCTCTTCCTCTCCTAGCATGGCTATAGCTACTGTCATCGAACCCTATCATATCCCACAGGTGGGTAAGATTGGTAAATACTGTATGTAATTTGTTAAACATGATCATATTCTATAATTTTTCCAGCTGTTCCGTGCAAAAGTATATGAATTTGTTATATCTTGCATCTTTATCTTGAGAGGTCATTTCTTTTTCTTGTAGATCAGCCCCTTTGCCACCTGTGCTTGTCTCAGTGACAAAACCAAATACCCATCCTTCCTCAGAACAATACCCAGTGACTACTATCAGAGCAGAGCCCTGGCCCAGTTGGTCAAGCACTTTGGTTGGACTTGGGTTGGAGCTATTAGAAGCAATGATGATTATGGCAATAAAGGCATGGCTACATTTACAGAGACTACACAGCAGCTGGGCATCTGTCTGGAGTATTCTGTAGCTTTCTTTAGAACAGATTCATCAGATAAAATAAACAAGATAATTGACATTATCAAGGCTTCCACCTCCAAGGTGATTGTAGCGTTTCTCTCAGCTTTGGATATGAACGTGCTAATTCATGTGTTGACTCAGCACAACTTGAATGGGTACCAGTGGGTCGGAGATGAAGCATGGATCCTTGATGCCCAAACTGCAGAAATGAACTCACATCACACCTTGGATGGTGCCATAGGCCTGTCAATTCCCAAAGCACATGTCAGTGGCATGAGAGAGTTCATATTAGATGTGAAGCCACTCAATTCCTCTAGTAATGAATTCTTTACAGAGTTCTGGGAAACTTTATTTAACTGTAAGTTCAAACAGTCAAAATCATCAGCAGAGAATCAAAGGGAATGTACTGGACATGAAGATGTAACTGATTTGCAAAACAGCTTCACTGATATGTCAGGTATGCCTGATTTTAACAATGTTTATAAAGGAGTGTATGCTGTGGCGCATGCATTTCATCATATTCTTGGCTGCAATGAAACATGTAACAACAAAGTTCTGCTAGAGCCACTCACAGTGAGTTCAGCATTACATTTTTCAAAACTTGGCTTTTACAAATATAGTTTGAATAATAAATTGGGGTATGCTTTTCAGGAAAACCTTCCTCCACTCATAGTGAGTTCAGCATTAAATAACTTAATAAATTGACTTTTTTCATTAAGTAAAATTAAGTTAATTTTTCATTTTATTAAATTGGTGCAGTCTATATTGCTAACAGGCCTACACAATATTAGTCATTATTAAATAAATTAATATCAATCTTCTTAGATTTTACATCACATAAGAAAGATTCATTTTAAAACCAAGGAAGGAGATGAGGTTTACTTTAATGAGAATGGAGACCCAGCAGCAATGTATGAAATTATAAACTGGCAGCCAACAGAAAATGGCATTGTGGACTTTGTCACAGTTGGTCTTTATGATGCATCTTTACCTGCAGACAAACAGCTGAGTCTGCAACTTGAGTCATTTATTTGGGCAGAGAATTTAAAACAGGTAAGCTATCATGTGATGATTCTAGTATTTACATACAGTATAATTTTTCATATATTTTTTTTCCTGTATCACAATGTTTGGTTTCAGTGCAGCAAAAGTAACAATAAAGGTTTGCATTGATAAAACCTTTTCAAAGTCAGTGCCCATACATTTTTCTCATAGTTGTTTTGTCCATGCAGGTGCCTGTGTCAGTTTGCAGTGAGAAATGTCCCCCAGGAACTCGCAAGGTTCTCCAAAAAGGAAAACCTGTCTGCTGCTATGACTGTATCAGATGTGCAGAGGGAGAAATAAGCAACATTACAGGTCTATTAAAATTCGTGGTTATGCACGTTAGTGTGCCACAAAAAAATTCATTCTATGCTCAATGGGAATTTGGGGCAATCTCTATTATGTTCAAAAATCTTGGGTCACATCCATGGAAAGTAAAGGGAAAAATTGTTGCATAATTTCTGAGGTTCAGAGTGTTATTTGATAAAAAAAAA
>NW_018129981.1:0-1278 GCF_001952655.1 Monopterus albus
ATCCTCCAGTTAGGAGATGACCTGCTCCATGTCCTGAGCCACAGCTGCCCCCAAAAAGTAAAGTCAGCAAAAAAGATAAATTCCTCCTTAAAGGTTTTATAGTACAGATATACTCACAATCGGAGTATATCTGCAAAAATCATCTTATGTCTACAGGGTTATTTATCTATTTTTTATTTTTATGCTGCTTTTAACCTGCAGTGTCTATAAATCTTTTTATTTCCTTCATTATTTCCTTTTAGATTAGTATGTGGTAGTAGAGGGTACAGTAAAAGACCTGTGCATATAGAATATGTTTTTGATTTAATTTCAGATGTAGTAAACTTACTTTAACTTTCATCTGTATGGCTATGAACAACTTGTGACACATCAGTATTCCCTGGAAAACGGCACACTGCTGAGAGGTGGAGTTAAATAAAAGAGCTCAAAGTAGATCAACCAGTAGAAGAGTCAGGCTTGTGCCTTAAAGAGGAACAGATAACATGACAGTACACTAATTTTAATGCCTTACTTTCATAACTAAATATATTACGTTGACACTGAGACACTAAATTAAAATGTAGAATAACAGGTAGAGGTCTCCAGTGCTCTGTTAGGTTATTTTTTAGTTAGATAGATATTCAGAGATTTGTTGTCTAGTAATGTTAGTCCAGACAGGTCTCTGCACCTCAGCTGTGTTGCATTCCAGTAATTAGTAACTAGTTTGTCAACGCACACAGCTGGGGTGCATCCCGATGATTAAGTTCTCCTTATTTAAACCTCTGGCAGACGCTCCGCCGTTGCCGGATCATTGCTAATGTTAATGTCGTTGTCATTGTTCATGTTAATGGTCATGTTATTGGTAACTGGTTGTGGCTGCTATCGTTATCATGACTAACTGACTCACTCACACCAAGTAGGTTTATGTTTAAATTGCACTCGAAAACGTGGATAGAAGGCTACGCTGATAGTTGCTGTGTGTTCTGGCTTGAACTATCACGTCTGTGCTTTTCGCAGGAGGTACCGAGATTTCAACGCTGACGGTCCCCGTGCTGTTGATTTTTCGGGTTTTGTTTTGCTACCTTTTCTGTCCTTCACTTGTCTGCCCTCATCCTCCTGCTCTCCTGATTCCTGCCGTTAGTTTGTAAGTGTACCTGTTCGTCCTGGTTTCCGTTGTCATCACTCCCCCTTCGCTTGTATGTATTATGGACATTGTTATGTTGTTACGTTGTCGTTGTCTTATTTTTCCCTATTAAACCTTTTTTCGTACTAGCACCTGGGTCGGCTACCTTGAGTCCT
>NW_018129981.1:1786-2426 GCF_001952655.1 Monopterus albus
GCGGGCAACCAAGGACAGGCAAGGACGAAGGAGGAGACCAGGGAGGAACCCAGGAGGAGACCAGGGAAGAACCCAGGAGGAGACGAGGAGACCAGGGAGGAACCCAGGAGGAGACGAAGAGATGAGTAGACCAGGGAGGAACCAGGAGTGACCCGGAGACCAGGAGTGGCGAGAAGACCAGGGAGGACGAGGAGACCAGGTAGGAGTGCCAGCAGCAGGAAGGAGGCAGAGTAGCTTTAGCAGTAGAGTGAACCCGGAGTAGCGATAGCAGTCGAGTTAACACGGAATAGCAGGTAGCAGACAGACAAACACGGGGTAGTGGTAGCAGTCGAGAGAACACGGAATAGCAGGTAGCAGACAGACAAACACGGGGTAGTGGTAGCAGTCGAGAGAACACGGAATAGCAGGGAGCAGACAGATGAACAGTGGACAGGAGTGCTAGCAGTTAAACAAAACACAAAGGTATGGAGCTAAGGACTTGCGCATGCCAAAACAAAAACGGCAAAGGTTGCTGACTGACCAGGCGCAGAGTATGTGTACAAGCTGAGTACAAAGTTAGTTATGTATAATGTGGCATATAGAAGCATAATGGAGTCGAAGTGCAGTAATGTCAGGACACATACACACGATGCATAGCATA
>NW_018129982.1:0-2424 GCF_001952655.1 Monopterus albus
ATCTGCTTCTGCTGACTCAACATCTCAAAAATCAAGTACACAGTCCATGCGTCTGGCCCAGCCGCAGTTGTGGCATGCTGAGGATGCAGGCGCTGTCTGCGGGTACTGGGCAGTGGTGTGCCATGTGGCCCAGATCTCCACAGTGCTAACATCCCTTTCTGTGTCACTCAGCTGCTCCCCTGTTGCCTCACTGTGGTGATGCTGTAGCAGCAACCTGGCAGGCTACTTCCTCCTCCTTTCTGGTCCCTGGCTGGACATACCTTCTCTGACAGCACAGTACCCTGATGAGGTTTGGTTCAGGTTCAATCAGTTTTCTGGGACAACAGGGGGTAGACTCTCCCTGGGCTGCTCGTCGTCACTGGGCTGGTAGTGACAGGGTCAGCGGGTCAGTGTTTGGTGACTGGTTTCAGGAACTGTGGAGGTCAGCTCAGAAGGCATCCATGATGCAGCTGGGTCTAAAAGACTGTGAGCGCTGTTGGAGACTGAGGGACTGTGGAGGTGAATCAGATGCAAAAATACAAATTATCTTAACTAACTCTTGTGACAGCCACATCCAGAGGGCAAGAGGTGTCAGTGAATTAAACCTATTAAAGAATCCAACTAAAAGTCTAATTACTAGAAGCAAGCAATTTCTCTCTCACCACAACTTGACATAAACAACATCATGAATAAGCAAATCATATCTAATAACGAGTAACACAATGGTTAACTAAATCATAGCAGAGTACATGCAACTAAGAATCTCATTCATGCCCAAACATTTCTAAGACCATCTAATAAATGCATAATAGTTGTCTATCTAAACTATGATAATTGAAAATGAACGAGAGAGAGTGGTGCTGGCCCATATACAAAATAAGTAATATTTGGTTACACTCAAAGTTCTACAATTGCAGAAATCTTAAGTCAACATATCTAAACCAATGCAATCAAAACACCAGGAACAAACATTTTATACTGTGAGGCTTGTCATATTTCAATTTAAGATATGGTTCTGTATGAAACTACAATCATCATCACAATGTGCATTGCAGTTACTGGTATTAACAAAGGTGGAAAAGGTTATTCTGTAGTTATCATTCAAACAACTACGAGGTTATTGGTAACTTTGTCAGTCAAAACCAAACAGTCATATAAAGCAAAACATAACTGAAACATTTGCATCTTCTTTTCAGCTTTAACTAAAAACACGTTTGCCACTGATATGAGAAGTCGCTGGGTTCTTGTTTTAGCAGATTTCTCTCTTTTGGTGTGAAAAGGGTATCCAACTTTAGTGTTATGTAAAGCAAGTCTTCTTGCAAGAACAAAGACCTTTATACTTTCCCTTGAATCTCTGAAGGCACATGCATGGAACATTCTGGGTGAAAAATAAAAATTACTCGAGTTTTTCAGAGGCTGCTGTCCATATTTGCTACAGATACCTCATCTGTATGGGTTCTTAAATGTTCCATCATACCTGATAAATACTTGAATCTGTTTCCACAAGTACTGCAAACATATGGCATCTCCGCAATGTGGATTCTTAAATGATTATCCAAACTTGAGGATTTTGTAAATCCATTTCCACAGCTGTTGCAAACATATGGCTTCCCTATCATGTGGGTTCTTGAATGTTTATTCAAACCTGATGATGCAATGAATCCTTTCCCACAGGTCTTGCAAACATATGGCTTCTCCCCCGTGTGAATTCTTATATGGATCACTAATGAACTGTTACATGTAAATCTTTTCCCACACATATTGCAAATGTACGGCTTCTCCCCGTGTGGGTTCTTACATGGTCATTGAATCTTGATGACCTCACAAAACCTTTTCCACATGTTTTACAAGAATATGGCTTCTCACCTGTGTGGGTTCTCATGTGGACCAATAACCAACTGCTGGTTGTGAAACTCTTCCCACATGTTTTACAAGAATATGGCTTTTCCCCTGTGTGGGTTTGTAAATGAACGTTCAAAACTGATGATGCAATGAATCCTTCTCCACATGTCTTGCAAAAATATGGCTTCTCCCCTGTGTGCGTTTTCATGTGAATAAAAAAGGCACTGTTTGTTGTGAAACTGTTCCCACATGTTTTACAAGAATACGGATTCTGACCTGTGTGGGTTCGTAAATGAACATTCAAAGCACATGACTGTGTGAATCCTTTCCCACAGGTCTTGCAAACATATGGCTTCTCCCCTGTGTGGGTTCTCATGCGGATCAAAAAGGCACTGTTTGCTGTGAAACTCTTCCCACACATTTTACAAAAATACAGCTTCTCCCCTGTGTGGGTTCGTAAATGAGCAATGAAATCTGATGACCGCGTGAATGCTTTCCCACATGTCCTGCAAATATACAGCTTCTCCCCTGTGTGGATTCTTATACGAATATTCAAATCTGATGACTGCATGACAGCTTTCCCACATGTCTTGCAAACATATG
>NW_018129983.1:0-910 GCF_001952655.1 Monopterus albus
AATATTTGCGGCTGGGTATTTGGTAACATGGATGTACGACTTTGAGCAGATGTCTAAAGCCCTCATTTTCCACAGTCATTATGGGAATCATGTCTTTGGCAGGGTAAAATGTCAACGCATCAGTTACATCTTTCCAGCACTTGCTCGTCCTGTCATACGGAGTTCCTTTCTCAAATGCTTCTTTTGTTAGAGTTGGTTGTTTAAGCCTTGCTTCTGGCTGCTTGGTTGTACTTGCTGATCTACTCGCGTGCAGTCTCTTCATACCGTGACAGTCGGCATATTCTTTCGGATGCTTTCTTTTGAAGTGGAAAAAAAGGTTAGGTGTGTTGCCATCTGACGCGCAAATCTGCTCACTGCAACACTTGCAAATAACTGTGGTTTGTCCTGTGTCTGCTGGTGAAAAACCAAACCACTTCCATATCACTGATGTCGAGTTTTTTTTAGACACCAACTCCTCCGCATTTTCCTCCATTGTCACTGACGGTGTTGTTTAATCTCATACGAGCTTGTTAACATGGCGGCGCACCATGATGAGGGCGGGATCTAGAATGAATGGATCTAAAATGAATGAATAGAACTACAATGGATAGAACGTGCACATATGACAATACTACGATATTGTTGAAAAAGTATATCGTCCAGTCCACGATATAATATCGTCATATCGCCCACCCTTACAGGAAACCCTGCGGGAGCCTGGAATAGGTGAACTGAACACCTTGATATGTGAAAGCAAACATCTGCTGTGAGTCAGGGTGTAATGGCACGCAGAAAAAGGCGTTGGCCAGGTCGAGGCAGGAGAAGAAACGGTGAAATGGAGTGATGGCATTGAGCATTGTGTATGGGTTAGGCGTGTCATAGTTAGTAGGGACAACTACTTTGTTGACCGGTCTCAGGTCATGTACCATGC
>NW_018129983.1:1532-2423 GCF_001952655.1 Monopterus albus
GAAACACTGGGAAAGTCTCCGGATGTGTGATATTGTCAGATAACTCCTTCCCACAATGCATCATAATTATCATCACCTTCCAGTTTGTAATTAAAGGTGCAATGCGGCGGGTCTAAGGGATCTGAATACATGTGCATAATCGAGATCCATGGGAGCCACTGAGAAAAGGTTGCATAGAGTTGAGTGTGGACAAACTCGGTTATTAAACCCCACCAAACTTCTGCTACATTTTCAGGCATGGCAGAGTCTGGCTCTGCAGTTGTCTGTACCATCTGGCGCAATGCATGTCTGGGCGTTGCACAACGCTGCACAGTCCCGTCCAGGAAAGTGATATCTACATGTTGTGGAGCTAAAAGTAGTGACACATTTTGGGAACACATAATATCTCGGGCCAAGAGATTGACCGGACACGAGGGAGACAAGAGGAATGAGTGTTGGAAGGACAGGGTTTCCAAACACAAGGAACAGGGATGGACAGCGGCCACTCTTCCGTGATTCCCAAGAAGCCGACAAGTGGGAGTGGCTTATTCAAGGTGGAATACCTAGCTCCTGTGTCAACCATGCACATATACTCTCGACCATTAATTGTAAGCTGAACTAAGGGCTCGAGAAACATATCGGGAGAACACGAAGAGCCACCTGCTGTCTGCCCTGGGCACCCCTATTGGGGCATTTGGATGGCCCCTGGGGCCTGATGCTGTCCATTCAGTGGAGGGGGATACGTTTCATGTCCATACTGAGGAACCCCTGCTTTAGGCTGTGGGTAATGTGGGGGTGGTGGTGAGTTATTATATGGGCACTGAGCAGCCCAATGTCCATTTTTTCCACAGGCCTTTATAGTTCCTATTATGCAACCAACCTCCTTTATTAAAATAGGGCCTGGGCCCATAG
>NW_018129984.1:0-2420 GCF_001952655.1 Monopterus albus
GTCAGCCTCAGAGTCCTCTGTGGAGGATGAGGAGCCATCCTCGCACTCAGAGTGCATGACCTCGTCCAGACCCTCCTTTGTGTCTTCTTGTTTTATTGTCTCCAAAATGACCATCTGTGTGCTGCCATCCTCGCACTCCGAGAACTTGACCTCGTCCAGACCCTCCTTTGTATCTTCTTGTTTTACCATCTCCAAAATGACTACTCCTGTATTACTGCTCATACTTTAATACGGCTGCAGTGAAACCTACATAAACAACGTCCAATTTTCCAACAGGAAAAAGTAGCACTAGCTCCTAGTCCAAAATGAAATCTTAAAATAAAAGGAAGGCATTCGTTTAAGATAAATGTAGGCTCAAAATGGCATTTTCAATTGGACATTTTTTGTCTTCTGGATCAAATATGTCAGTTTTTGTGGAGCTTGGCCTTTTTAGGCTAATTTAAGGAACTGAGAAAATAATTAAGTCTTTATAAAAATGAAGATCCTCTGGCAAATTTGAGCTATATTTATTGAACACAGCCAAAATGGCATGAAAAAGAAATATGGCACAAAATGTCCCTCTCTCAAGGTTAAATAAGAACCATCACAAAACTTGATAGTCAGTTGTCTGCAGGCACCGGTCACCACCTAAAAACAAATATCAGGCATGAACTTTTGTATTAATGTAAATTCATGCAGTCTTCACAAGAGTCTCAAATAGCTCAGTACTTACTTTAAAGCAGACACAGCTTTGCCATCTCCACAGGGCCAAAGGGCTTCACAGCTGCATTTTTAAACAGGTACATCATTAAAATGAAGTGAGGAAAACTTTTAAACCAATGGCTGTTTAGCAACCATGCAGCCTCAGAATGAAGTGGAACGGTAAGGGTTATAATCAAGAGCACTCATTTGGCAGAATCTTCATCACAGGCCAGTTTCATCTATAGCTTATGGCACCCACTGTTTAAGGTCTCCAACATGCTTACCGAGGTCAGTGTGAGAAATCCAGGTCATTCCTGGAAAGGAAAGAAAACCTTATTACAAGTCACAGACCAGTTGGTGACAACTTGCTTCACTGGGTTGCTCAGTAATAGACAGTGTCCACAATAAAGTTCAGGTCAGACATTTGTAAATAAGTCACCACACCCATGACAACTTTGCATTTTGCCACTCTGTGCATTCTCACCTCAGTTGATCTCGTCTGTTCAACAACGTCTCAAGAGCATTTGTAACCTGAAGAAATAATGAACGTTAAGTCAAATATGCACATGAAACATTAGGATGAATATTCAAACACTGACCGGGTCAGCTAGAGCTAATAGAACACACTCCAGGGTTTACAGTCAGCCTTCACTTTGTCATCACACAGGCCAGACCACATGGATCAAGTGGTTTGACAACCACCAAGATCCAGACTATGATGCATGTGAAGCCTCTTCAGACACAGATGAGGTGGAGCTCAGGGGTCAACTAGCACAAAACCTCAGGTTCATGCCTTTTTGCAATAGTCACGTTTGTCTCAGTTCCTACAGTGTTGCATTAGGACAAAAAGAAAAAAAGGACAAATCCACTGTGACATCACCCATTGGTTTTCTGAAGAGCCATTTTGAAACTCAAGTCTCAGACGTGGAATTTTTATTGCTGAAATAGCCCTATTTTCTAGCAAGAGAGCATACTGTAGTGCTGCGTTTCTTGTTGCTGTGTATGTTAGCCCAAGAACTAATCCCTCTGCGGCTCTCAGCAAACTCCATGACGTCGTCAGCGTACTAGAGACAGCTCACCCCGATGCTGTATTTTATCCCGGCAGGTTATTAATCAGTGCAATCTACGGACTGTACTTCCCAGTTACTATCAACATGTGAACATTCCAATCCGGGGCAAGAACACTCTAGATCATGTTTACAGAAACATACAGGTTGTATACAGGGCTGCACCCCACCCCCACCTTGGATGCTCGGACCACATTTCTTTGTTCCTGTATCCATCTTACAGACAAAGACTGAAACAAGCAAACCCTGTCACCAAACAAATGAAACTCTGGACCCCAGAGGCTGAGGGCACCCTGCAGGACTGTTCACCCAGACAGACTGGGATGTGTTTAAAGCTGCAGCCACCTTGGAGGACTTTTCTGTCAGCGTACAGGATTATGCCGAGTATGTGACTGGGTACATTAGTACTTTTATTGACAACATTGTGGTCACCATACAAGTCAGGAGGTTCCCCAACCAGAAGCCCTGGATAAACAGTCAGGTATGCCACACGCTGCGTGCTCGCTCTCATGCATTCAGATCAGGCGATGAAACAGAGTACAAAGCTGCAAAGTACAAACTGAGGAAAGCCATCAACAGCGGCCAAGAGGCAGTACAGAGAGAAGCTGAATGGCTTCTATTGTACTGCTGACTTCGGACGGTTGCGGCAAGGCCTGCAGCACATCAGACTAC
>NW_018129985.1:0-2418 GCF_001952655.1 Monopterus albus
ATAAAGCTTTATTATTATTATTATTTTTTCCAGTGTCATTCCAGTTTTGGTTCCCTTTAACAAGTCTTTACCACTTTGCCTCCTTTGTTGTAGCCTGCTAATCAATAACATCTTCACAAACTAGGTGCTCTGATTGCTTGCAGACATGCTGTTGTCTTCCTCTGAATACTCATCAGTTTCCGAGCTTTCAAAGCACAGATTTTTGTCTTATCTGCCTTCCCCCTGCACTACAACTATCACTGGGACCATTTTAATGATGTAATGGAGCGAAAGTTCTGACAGCACCAAAGACAGTGAATTATGTAAGAAACAAGAGTATTTTTTTTATGCTGACCAATGCATACAAACATTCCTATTGGCATGTGAGGATAATTTTCATGCTTACCAATTTTCTGGCAGGATATAGTGGATAAAATAGAACATATTCATTTAGTGCTGAATCACCTGCCATTACAATTTGCTGCAGGTCCATTACAAGGCACTGGGTGGTGGTGGAGCGCCATGACTAACAATGATAGTGACTGGTAATAGTCCCTCTCATGATAAGTATAAGTCCAGTGAATACTGTGTATTGTCTGGTATCAATATAACAAGGGAAAGAATATGTTATTTTTTAACATTTTTTTTGTATTTTTTTAAAATACTGTTCAAAATTTGCTTTTAGTTTTTAACCTGTCAACTCCTGAACAGCAGTATGTCAGCGAGGATGGGGTGGGTGGAGAGTGAGAAGCTGTGGCTTGAGAAGATCAGGACAAATAATGAGGACAGGATGGAGGGGTGAGAAGCTAGACCTTGAAGGAAACCAGGTAGCGCCTAATAGAGGCTGTGAGGACAGTAGAGTGGAAAATGGTTATTCTTGAGAAGAGACTGGTTCACTGGCAGTTTCATTACAGGGTTGGCTCCCAAAGAACTGAAAGATAAAAACTGATTTGAAGAGGCTTGATAGACAGCTGGCCATCAGGTTGAGTGTGCTGCATCACTCATCGACAACCAAAAGCAAAAATAACATCCAAATTAGGCTACAGTGCTGCTGGTGGCTAGGCTAAATGAAGAGAGCAGCTCCATGAATGAGAGATGGACTAGTGATCAGGTACATGATCATATTTCCCTCCTAATAATAGAAATGTCTGAGCATTAACTATGTTGTTTGGCCAGTACAAAAAAAGGTTCCAAATAACTGAGCAAAAGGGTGATATCAGAGGGTTAATCAAAAATGAATATGTAGTTTGCCAGAAAATGAAGCACACTGGAAGAGTAGAGTAATATGAGTAGTGAGCTGCTGTGATGTTCAGACACAGCAGTGTTCATGCAGAGTACATAGCACCTGCTGAATGGTCCTCGGTAAGAAAAGATCAATAACATATAGAAAAATTATGAAAAACACCACGAATATCACTAAATGAGAATGAGATGAGAAATGCTTCAGGCATGCCAAAACAAATACTGGAGGATGAATGAAGCCATATGATGCACATATAGAAAAGACAACAATCTTATTTGGGGGCAAAATGGCATATTTGTGGAGGCAGCATCCCAAGGTCAAGGTATGGTGAAATAATTCTGAAAATAATATAATTATAATTATGTTTCCCTTCTCCTAAATTTGAAGTCACTGACAACCACAATCTGCCATCCCATCTGGGTGTCTCTTTTAGATCAGTGCTTGTTTGTGTTAGTAGATGATCTGTTGTCTCTTGGTTCAGCACAGTCACTATCATAAAGATTATCTGTTTGATTTGTATTCTAAGGCCCTTGTTTGATGTCACTTTTCTCCAGCCACAGCGACATACCTGCAATTGTCTTTCTTCTACCTGTTAAATTATACCCAAATTCTTTTATTGAAAGCACAAGAAGTGAAGACAGAAGAGGACTGTTTAAAATCAACAGGAAGTTTACTCAAAGTCTGGGCACAGGTGAAGTCTTACAGCGCTGGTATCAGAGAGATAGAGCTCCCGCAGGAAATCCATTCAGATGTGTTCTGAAGCATTCCGATTCTTTTAACCATGCTAACTCTGAGAGACAAGGCAGTCCAAGTAACTTCAAAA
This sequence comes from Monopterus albus, assembly GCF_001952655.1. NCBI lineage: Eukaryota > Metazoa > Chordata > Actinopteri > Synbranchiformes > Synbranchidae > Monopterus > Monopterus albus. The sequence continues at coordinate 2,046 of NW_018129985.1, forward strand.
CAGTGCTGATTTATTCAATGAACACAGGTAAAAATTACCTGAACCCAACAGGCCTATACATTTATCACCTAGGTTGGGCTAGCCCCATACTAACAGGAACGCCAAACCATGACATGTCCCGGTGCCAGCTTTGCAGCTGACCATCATAATAATAATATTAAACATCCTGTCTGCTGACAGTCAAACTTTTCTATCTAGTTATCCTTGACCATAAGCATCCTGCAGCATTCATGAGAATGCCTAACTAGACATCCTGTCTACTCTAAACATTCCTAATATAACAAGTATTTGACCAATATCTATCTGGCTAAAAATACCTAACATTTCTCAATAAATTTATCTACTCGGGCTAGGCCCGCCCTGGACAGAGGTA
>NW_018129986.1:0-2416 GCF_001952655.1 Monopterus albus
TGTTCATACTACTCCTTATGCTACTGATCCTACTAATACTAACCCTATGTCCACACCACTAGTGTCTCTGCTCAGGTCTTCAGTCAACTTGATGAGGCTGATATTCAGAAGGTCTCTTTCTTTAGTTATGGAGTAAATTTGGTTAAGTTGTTCAGTGATGTTGGCTGTGATAGTGGAGAGCTCTACAGCTGAACGCTGTACTGAGTCAAACACATTGAGATCCATGCTTCTTCAACAGAAAAAAAACCTGGTGCACTCAGTGACACTAAATTAAGCTTCTAGAGAGCTCAGCTGAACGGCTGAGGTGAAACTGTTCTGAGTGTAGCTTTATAAAGCATCAGCAGACCAAACCAGTGCGGCTGTGATCAGTAGAAAAATGCATTGATCACTTGCAGTATCATAAAAATGAGGGCTTTTCTTTTCCCAGTAGATATATTGATACTAAATTCAAACGTGGTTTACCACCACATTTAAAGCTGGCAGAACGAGATTTGTTTTTATCATCTTGAGATGTGCCTCTGTAGTTTTGCTGCTCCAGCTAGATGACTATTACTTTTCACCAACTTCATAATGGCAAACACACACTCTGGTGAAACATACATGTATGAGAGGAGAACAAGGCTTCTGAAAAGTTCCCTCTGATGTTAACAAATGAAAGCCAGACTCACAGCGGACAGCGAGGGCGACAGCGAACAGGAAAACACTGAGCAGGTCCCAAACAGGGAACAGTAGCTTCATGAAACCTCTCTGAGCTGCTGGGACCTGGAGACAGAAAAGTCCAGTGAACACAGTCAGTGATGTGACAGTAAGACCAATAAGATTATATATATTTGGCTATCCTCTAGAACATTCTGCCCTGCCTGGTTTGTTGGACTTTGGTTGGCAGCTTTGACACCAATGCAGCTCTTCATTGCTCCTGTGAGGCGTGTTCTTCTTTATATTGAAAAGAGAAGACTAATAAGAGGATATATATTTCACAGTGTGAAATTTATTATGCATTAACGTATCAAATTTAGCATGTGCACATGGATCTTCACTGTTTAGGATAAACAGAAAACACTGACCTCAACTTAGTGGTATACAATATTTGTATTAAAAGGTGCTACTATCTAATTGGTCAAAAACGGTTGGGGAGAAGCCGTGGTTTAGACTTAACTCTCCCGTTATTGGTCCTTCAGTCCGTCCATCCTCCAATCGTCCTCTCTGCTCCAATCATCATGGACAGTGCCCTAGGAAGGGGAAGAATACCTATACTACTTTAATTCCTACATACACACTCGCTTCTTCCTTTGGTTTCAACTAACTGCTCCATATTACGCATTGCTTTCCGTTTCAATTAAACTGTTCTGCCTGCGTGTGAGTGTGCATAACTGTTCTCCCTTTGAAGCTTTCTCATCTACGTCTAATCTATTTTAATAAACTTGGAGCCTTACCGTACCAAGACTCCTTTGGGTCCACCGGTCCAGAGGAACGATAAGTAACTATGAGCCCCCTTAGCTACAGAGTTTCAATTTCACACGTTTCTAGCCTCTAAGGCTTTTCATACATTCTAGCAGCCCTGAAGTGTATTAAGAAATGAACACATTGCATTGGACTTGTTTGAGCTGTACACATTTAAATTAATGAATCCTGCAAAACAGGTTATATATGATTAAACAAGAAGAAATATTAAGGCTCTCAAACATGAAAGATTTTAATGCTGTTCATGACCAGACAGACACATACAAACAGTATCAGCTACCACTATAATAAGGAAAAAGACACTTGAAGCCAAATAAATAATAGTGCAGATCTGTTATATGTGATTAACTTATGTAATTTCTCTTGGTCACTAAAGTAAGAGATCATAAAACACTGTCAGCTGCTGATCATAAAGATGTAAAGTTGATATCTTTAAAAAAATTAATTTGAGGAAGTGGTGCTTCTCTTTATATCTACAAAACCAGTGTCAGAGCAAAACAAATACCCCCCCAACCCCATTAAAAAGTAAAACAGGCAGTAAAACAGCCTCCTTACCTTAAAACTGCTATTTGCTCAAATTCTTTAGTGTAAATCTCGACAAGCATGTGTAGTACCCACAGCATTTTCAAAGTACTGTATTTGCTTTTCTATTAGATATTTCAAACTGTTTTTGTGCACCCAATTCTAGAACTAACTCCCATAAAAACTAAAATGAAGTGAACAAACACATGCTAGTTTGTCTTCTAGCTAAATCTTACTCGACAGGCATTACAGTAGTATGCAGATATTGTTGCTTCAGGACCTGGGCTAGATGGTAAAACATGTAAACTTAGTGACAGAGAGGGACTGTGGCTGCTCCCTGCCAGGGGGTCATCATACTGTATTTAATTCAGCGCAGTTTTCATGCCGGATCCCATCCTGACTCAAGTTAAGAGTCACCAGTCAACCTAAGCTG
>NW_018129987.1:0-2412 GCF_001952655.1 Monopterus albus
TGGCCTGTTACCGTCCTCAGCACCCAATTTACCTCCGCTCTTAGTATTGGCAAAGAGCCAACAACTACACGCAGCTCAGATGGTGGAGTTGTAGGCTGAGGATCTTCAGCATCCATGGTGACATCCTTACTAGCAGGAAGAGTAGAGCAGAACTCTTGAATCGAACTCTTAACGCGGGCTCTCGCATACTCCTGATGAATCCCGCTCTGCGTGTGCGATTCCACCGCTTTGATGCCCATTGTGCCGAGTTTAAAACGTCTGCGACATACGATGCAATTTGCCTCGAAGACATTTTCAGGCACCGGCTTCAACCACCATGAGAAGTCATCATTCTCAAGCCACTTATAATTAAACTTACATTTACCCATTCTCTCTGGTCATGACACTAGCAACAGCGAGCTACGGGAAAAATACTTCTTCTTCTTCATTTTATTGGCGGTCTGCAAGGTAAGCTGTAAGCTGTTAGCAACTGCCAATAAAAGAAACAGAAGAAGAAGGCTGACGTTCTCATAACCGCAGTGCAAAACATTGCGTAGTGGAGTGGGATTTTTGGAAACAGCGCGTTGGATCTCCGACTTAAGTTTTTTTTTTTTTTTTGCGGTAATGTCACAAAAAATATTTAAGACCTCTCGAATCAGAATTTAAGGCTTTTTAATACTTTTTAAGGCTTTTTATTGGGAGATCTTTATTTAAGACATTTTAAGACTTTTTAAGGACCCGCGGCCACCCTGTATCATCTGACAAACTGATTTCTGTCTGATCTTACTGCTACGGTCTGTCTCCTCTCTGTTGGTGTTGATTTCCAGGTAAACTAGTAGCAACAGTGAACATCATCAGGTTGACTCTGGTGGTCCTGATGCTGATTCTTCTGCTTGTCTTGAGTCTGTGGACGAGGTAAAACAAACTTATTTACTTCTTCAGACTTCCTTTAGTCTTAAAGTCATGAATTCCACTTTGTTCATTTTGTATTTGTTGTTGGTTTTGATCCAGGAAGAGGAGCCTGTGTTTAAAAACTGAACTGAGTGAAGCTGTAGAGGCGACAGAGGTGAGAGCCCCCTCGGCTGTAATCAAATGACTCAAAAGAAAAGAGAGGATTTTATGAGTTGGTACTCCACTGTGTGTCAAGGCACATTCGATTTTGCAAAGGAGGCAGTGCGTTACTGTAAAAATGACACTATGATTCTCATGAAAGCTTGCATGATTTTCAGGGAAAATTTCATAACTGAGACAGGGTTGGATCCTTTCAAACGATCCACTATAGCCTCGGCCTGCATGCACGTGTTTAGGATGCACTTTCTGCAAGAAAAGACGCTGGCTATTCCCTGCCCATACGATTACAAATATCGTTTTAAGCGATTTTCCAATGCCAGCATCCAATGGCTCCAGTGGTTAATGTTTGATCAAGGGATATTCATTCAGCACGTGCTCAACGGTGGGGACTGAAGTTACATTTATAATAAAGACACTGCATTCAGTACTGTGTCCCCTGTGTGTGGACAGCTACTGTGAGCTAAACGGTCAAAAGAAAGCTTTTGAATTCCTGAGGTGTTTTTACCACGGCTGTCTCACCTGTTTTCCAGGCCACATAATTCATCCTTTAACAGGGAAGACAATTGAACAGATGCAACAAGAAACTCAACAGAGGCTGGCTAAACTGCAGAGCGTGTACAGGCTGAGCCTCGTGGTCATGAAAAAGCATACATGGACTGAAATGAAAAAATCTCACGAGGGTGTGAAGGCTTTTCTACAAAGCTTTCAGACCCCGCAGCCTCTGGAACCGCGACTGGCTTTGTTCTGGGTCACTTGTGAATTTGTAAAAGCTCTGGAGAAAGGATACAAACTCGTTGAAATAAGCGAAGTGTGGCATTTCAAAGAACAGAGCGATTCTCTTATCAAAGGTTACATTACCACATTTCTCAAGGGCAAGCAGGAGGCGAGCAGGTATCCAGATGAGGCAGGCAGACTGCAATACATTAAAGATTATCACGAGAAGCAGGGGATTTTACTGAACGCTTCAAATATCGAGCTCAACCCTGCTAAAAGACAAGTGGCCAAACTCTGTCTGAATTCTCTTTGGGGAAAGTTTGCTCAAAAGTGTGACGTGAGTCAAACCAAAATAGTCAGTGACCCTGAAACGTTTTTCAACTTGTTGTTTTCAGGAACTCACCAGGTTAAATATTTTAGCTTTATCAACGAACACGCTGCCTTGATTCAATACTGCTATGGGGACAAGAGCGTGCCCCGCCCCAATAAATCAAACAGTGTTTATAGCCGCTTTTACAACCTGTCACGCGAGATTAAAACTTTACAGTCATTTGGAGAGCCTTGAAAGAAGGGTCCTCTATTATGATACCAACAGTCTAATCTATTCCACCAAAGAAGGCAAGACTGAGTTGGAGCTGGGTAATTATC
>NW_018129988.1:0-2412 GCF_001952655.1 Monopterus albus
AAAATAATCATCAGCACCTTCATTACATGACATTGTTATCGCGTAGAAAATAGTTGAGTGTTATATGATGTTTGTTTTACTGCCGACATTAATAGTTTTGATGCTGGTAGATGTCATGTAAACCGAGTTTAGTAAAACCTGTTCATAACTCCAACCTAGACTTTGGTCTTCCACTGTCATGTTTCTGTTATCGCTGATCCTTAAGTGGACACATTTCTCTATGAAGATAGGAAACAATCCAAGTGTTTATAATGAATGAAGAGGAAACTAAATCAAATACAAAACCTCTAAATATCAATATTATTCTTCTTTCTTTGAATGACTTTGTGGGACTGTATAACAAATGTGATTCCATAAAGCACAAGCAAAGAAATGTCTCTATTGCAAACATTTTGTCTCCAGCTCCATCCGCTTGTTTTTATGGTTTTAAGCTTAAATTCCTTTAATAAGAAAACAGAAAAGAGACTGATATAGTAAATTAATCTGTGTGGTATTTGGCCTACACTTGATCTTAGCCAAAAGGCCGAGAAGCTGAGCTGTAAGGCGAAGCTCTCGATTTACTGGTCAATCTACGTTCCGACTCTCACCTATGGTCATGAGCTTTGGGTCATGACCGAAAGGGCAAGATCCTGGATACAGGTGGCTGAAATGAGCTGTCTTCGCAGGGTCGCGGGGCGCTCCCTTAGAGATCGGGTGAAGAGCTCAGTCACCCAGGAGGAGCTCAGAGTAGAACCGCTGCTCCTCCACATTGAGAGGAGCCAGCTGAGGTGGCTTGGTCATCTGTTTCGGATGCTTCCTGGGCGCCTTCCTAGGGAGGTGTTCCAGGTATGTCCCACTGGGAGGAAGCCCCGGGGAAGGCCCAGGACACACTGGAGGGACTATGTCTCTTGGCTGGGCCGGGGAACCCTTGGGAAGCAAAGATGCCCAGACTGGAGAGAGGGAGGTCTGAGCATCTTTGCTTAGACTGCTGCCCCCGTGACCCGGTCCCGGATAAGCGGAAGAAAATGGATGGATGGATGGGTATTTGGCCTATAAAATATTTGTTGTAAAATTTATCCTCAGGCACATTATGGTAAGAGAGAACAATTACTGTAACATTATAAATTAAATTTGACACCGTCCTGTCAATATGTTCTTTTGTAGAAACTGATTTAAATAAATGCAGCCATTTTCAGACTGTGGTTGCTTAATAGGTTTTATAATGTGTCACACACCTGCACAAGTCTAAAGAGCTGGACATGTTGTATACTGTTTGTATAACTCTGAACTCGACTGTGACATTAAACATTTGTTGCAGCTCAGTCCAGTAGTGAGGTGTTACTGGGGACCAGCATGTCCCAGTTCAGAGCTGGTGTGAGGAACGTTTGAAGCCAGTTTCTGCTGTGACCTGGTGTCACGACCTCTGAACTAAGATGTTAAATATGTGCAGCTCAGACTCCAGGGCCTGTAGATGAAGACACAGTGATGGTGATGCATTCACTGACCTCTGACCTTCACTGCAAGTCACAGTGGTGGGTCCAGTGACACAGTGGTCGACAGCAGCAGACAGGACGTCTCCATCATCCAGTCTGGACAGTGGTGGACTGTGTCCTGGCTTATCTCGGTGTGAGGCTCCAGTTTGGATTTTCACCGAGCCAACAAGATGTTCTATACAAGTTTGGTCAGACTCTGCTGTGGAACCAGTGTCTCAGTGTTGATGCTGCTGGGCTGGGTTAGGTCTGCATTTAGAGCATGGTGGAGGACTGGGAGCCTCACTGGTTCATGTTGTGGGTAGGAACTGCACCATTTTGTCTTTGGACTTTAGAACCAGCTGTGAATCTACAACAGAACCTGTCAGACCGACGGGACAGACAGTGGGATGGACACAGACAAGTCCAGGGTGGACAGCTGTCGGGTTCAGACTGAACTCAGATGTGATGCTCTACAGCGAACGTGACTGTGTTGGATTAAGACTTTCTATGGGAGAAATAAATGTTTGTTTTTGTATCGTCTGTAATTTACACTGATGTTTGTTGTGGGTCAGATCTGGCTCGGTGTTGTTCTACAAACTGAACACTAGTTTTCACAACATTAATTTTTTGGATCACTGATGTTTTGTAACTGATGACAAACTGTAAGGACAGAAACACTGGTGTAAACTGGTATATAAACTGGTGCTGGTCTCCACCAGTGATAGACAGACTGACCCAGAATAACATGAACAGAATCCTGTTGCTGTGGATCATTATCCATGTGTTACCAGTGCAGCGTGTTCTTTTATGAAGAATAATTCGAGTCAACTATCACCTTTCAAACATTTATTATCATAACTGAATGGACCTTCAAATAAAGCAATTTACAGAGCTCTGGGTTCCATCTATTTGAAGCCCTACCAAACAAAACCGTTCGTCTTCAGGACGAGAGGGAACACTG
>NW_018129989.1:0-2411 GCF_001952655.1 Monopterus albus
TTTCCCATGTCACAGACTGACTCTGATGATCCTACCACAGGTAAAATGTGACACTTGTGGGAAAGATTTTCAGTTTAAGTCGCTATTGAACCGACATTTGAGGAGCCACACAGGCAAGAAGCCGTATTCTTGTGAAACATGTGGGAAGACTTTTTCTTATAGTAGTAACTTGTTTGGGCATCTGAGAATCCACACAGGTGAGAAGCCATTTGTTTGCGAAACATGTGGGTGGAGTTTCACTCATTGTGATGCCTTGTCACTATCTATGAGAATCCACACAGGTGACAAGCCGTATGTTTGCAATACTTGTGGGAAAGCATTCAAGCAGAAGTCAGAATTGACCATTCATTTAAGAATCCACACAGGTGAGAAGCCATATTTTTGCAAAACATGTGGGAAGAGTTTCAGACAAAGAGGTGGTTTCCAGCTCCATGTGAGAATCCACACAGGTGAAAGGCCATATTCCTGCATCAATTGTAAGAAAAGTTTCCATACAACATCACAATTGAAAAAACATAAAAGAATTCATACAGGTTAAAAGTTGTATTCAGTGCAGGGAAGCCAAAATGAGTGTGATGTGGTCACTTTTACGCCCTCCAACCAATAGACGAGCAGCAGCATTTTGGACTCTCTGGAGGCGGGCAAGGGCGACCTGACTGAGCCCAAAATATAGTGCATTAGCACCTTTTCATACAAATATTGTATACCGACAAGAAGAGGACAGTCTTTTCTGTTTTTCCTAAACAGTGAAGATCCATGTGCACATGCTTATTTTGATACGTTAATGCATAATAAATTTCACACTGTGAAATATCCTTTTATTAGTCTTCTCTTCTCAAATAAAAGAACTCTCCTCATGAAAAGAGGAAAGTGTAGTAACTTGCTTAAGAATGGGTCACACAAGTTTAAATTATACCCTGCACAAAATTGGTAAACACCCTACAGGTCTTTGTTCACATTGTAGTCAGATAGAGCCTGTAGAGCATGTCCTGTTCATATGCAGTGCTTATAATAAGCAATGTGCTCGAATGATACTACTGGAAAAAAGAAGATTACTAATTTATCACTAGAGAGTCTTTTGTAAGACAACATATAGAGTTGTTATTAGTAATTTGGCAGATATAGGTATTTTGGATAGGATTTAGTAGTTTATGAAGTTCAAAGAATTTTTTTTGTAAATTTATATTCCTTCGGCTCTATTATTGTTCCACCTTCCAGCCCAGCAGGTGGCGATAATGCACATTAGGTTGCTTGCAAACCGGCTATTAACACCATAAGAAGAAGAAGTAAACTGTAAACGCTAGCAAAGAACACTATCATGTATGTGAAAAGCGGGAGAATATTGTTGTGACCGTTGTATCGCAGGTAAACAATTTGACTCCAGTTCGTTACCTGAGACAGTTCACCAACGAGCGACTAACTGCTGATGTTGAAGAAATGTTCGGAGTCTGTTGATCAAAATGTGAAACAGGTTAAAAGATAAAAGACCCTCACCCAACTAGTACAAAGTCGTTGTTGTTTGTGATTTCAGGTTGAAGTGGAACTAAAGGTTGATACACCTCCTATACCGGGCCTTTACAGTGTGACGACCAGCGGAAGTGAGCGAAGGAAGCTGTAGTATATTTAGCTTCGTGGATGTGTGGAGATAAAGAGTTTGGTGTCGACGTATCGTTGAGAAATATTTCAGTTGTAGCCGATCAACAATGTCTTCACTTCAGTCTCTGAGACTTTTCATAAACGAGCGACTAACTGTTGCTGCTGAGGAAATATTCACAGTCTTGGAAAAAACTGTCGTCCAGTACGAGGAAGAGATCGATCGTCAGCGCAGACTGCTGGATATCGTCTGGAAACCCCAAGTAAAGCTGCACAGGATAGGTCTGTAAAAACGAATGATTTTACTAAAGCTAACAGTTGAACCAAGATTAAATATGACCGTGCTTTATTTGTTGCAGCCACTAGATTGTGGCATAGTCTACCTTAGGTCAGCTACTGACCTGACTACTCCTTGCTTAAAACATATTTATTTGTCTTGGTTTTTAATACACAGTAAGACCTGATTCATTCCTTTTAATAACAGTTTAGATGTAATTTTCTAGATATATACAACAGTTTACACAGGGTACTGTACTGAGGGTTGTCGTTCTGTCATACAGTCATGGGTTAAGTGACGGCCCGGGGAAGAAACTGTCCTCAGAGGTGCAGTCATTTGTGTAGAGGGAAAACAGCAGTGGGGAAGGCACACATCTCTGGGGGGCCTGTGCTGATGGTCTGGGTGCTGGATATGGTTTTTCCCCAGCCTCACCTGCTGTTTCCTGTCAGTCAGAAAGCTGGTGACCCACTGAATTTATTCCCTTATTATATTTTTCAGCTCATGGGTCTGCTGCAAAATGACAGACAAGTGCACACACCTC
>NW_018129990.1:0-2411 GCF_001952655.1 Monopterus albus
CGGTGAGAAGCCATGTGTTTGCAACACTTATGGGAAAGGATTCAAGGAGATGTCAGAACTGACCATTCATTTAAGAACATGTCTGTGCAGATTCTCAGTCATCCAGGTCATAGTAACTGAAAAAACCTTAGAAAAAATCAACTGGACTTAGATTTCTAGATTGAAGATGTTTCACCTCTCATCCAAGAGGCTTCATCAGTTCTGACCGACTGGTTTTGAGCCAGAGATATTTATCCCCCTTGGTGGTGTTTCAGTCCTTTGAAGGCCAACAATGTCCCTTAACGACTGAGTTGTTATAGCCCAGTATCGGCCTATTCATTTGAATGGAGCAAGATTTTCAAAATAAAGCTAAATATTTCAAAAGTATAAAGTTTAGAAAATCTCTGAACAGAAGTATGAATGCTCTTGAAGAGCTGAACATTTTGATAGCTGAAATAGCTTAAAGTATGCAGAAGTAAAAATTAAGATTTTCAAAATAAAGCTAAATATTTCAAAAGTATGAAGTTTAGAAAACTTATGAAGAAACGCATGAATGTCCTTGAAGAGCTGAACATTTTGATAGCTGAAATTATGCTGCAGTTGAATTTCCCCATTCATTTGAATGGGGCAAGGTTTTCAAAATAAAACTAAATATTTCAAAAGTACGAAGGTTAAAAAACTGCTGAAGAGAAGTATGAATGTCCTTGAAGAGCTGAACATTTTGATACCTGAAATAGCTGAAATTATGCTGAAGTTGAATTTTCCCATTCATTTGAATGGAGCAAGATTTTCAAAATAAAGCTAAATATTTCAGAAGCATGAAGTTTACAAAAGTTCTGAATAGAAACATGAATGTCCTTGAAGAGCTGAACATTTTGATAGCTGAAATAGCAGAAAGGTATGCTGAAGTTGAATTTCCCCATTCATTTGAATTATTGCTATTTTATAATTACAATCATCCTTTTTCTATCAAACTTCTTTTTTCTATCAAACTTCTCCTCTTTACCTGTTCGTCTTTCTCGACCATCAACAAACTAGGATTGGATTTCTTTTGTTGTCTACTTTCAAAATCATCAACCCTACCTTTAATCTATGCCAAAATATACAGATACAGATTTTGTTCCTGCTGTTTCATCACAGCAGGGTGTCCAAGCTTACTTGACATAGAAATCTAGATGCCGTGGAAATTCCAGTTTTCCGGCCAGGATCTTCTGGTAGATTCCAAATGGATTGTCATCAAAGAACGGCGGGTACCTGTGGGGAGAAATAAATTTCGTCTCCATCTCCTGTCCCTCTAAAGCTGTACATACAGTGTCACAGTGTGCAAACTCTATTTGTACTCTGCAAAAGCAATGTGATGCAAGGAACAGGTAAAGCAGGTAAAACACTTACACTTACACTCACACACACACACACACACACACACACACACACACACACACACACACACACATCCGTATCAGTGTTATACGGGTGTGTGTAAAATAACTTTATTAGTGTGTGTAAAATAATTAGTGACCATGTGGTAAGGTCAACATTTAGAATGAGGAGGTATTATAATTTTCTGCTGTAAACAAGGACTGTTTATACCTATTTTGCTGCTATTGTGTGTGTTTCTACCACCCACAGGCCTTCTGGTGCTTCAATCCACTGAATGCTTTCCCAACTCTCCTGTTCTTCACTCTGGCCTGGACAGGTCATTACCCACAAATTACTCACGGACACAGAAAAAGAGGTATTAGCCAAGGGATTGAATTTTGTGGTCACACCCAAACAAATCCCTGTGGTAGACTTCATCACAGCCACAGAGACAGCCATTAGGAACAACAAGCTGGCCGAGACAGAAGCGGAAGAACTGCGGATGAAGGTCGAAGGTCACAGCCGCTTTGGCCAGTGCCAAACTCCCACCCTCGAACCTTACCCCCAAGGAAAGGAGGGCTTTAGCTACACTATAGGAGGATGAAACAATCACAATACTTTCAGCAGGCAAAGGCAGGTGTACAGTAGTCCTAAACTCAGCTGACTATCAGACCAGAGTTTCCGACCTCCTCAGTGACACCACCAACTATGAAGCACTGAAGAGGGACCCCACCAGTGGCTAAAAAAAGTTTTTTCATTCATTTAAGAGTCCACACAGGTGAGAAGCCATATTCCTGCATTGATTGTAAGAAAAGGTTCCGTACAGCGTCACATTTGGAAACGGATAAAAGAATTCATACAGATTAAAAGTTGTGTTCTTGCAAAACATGGGGGAGCTTTCAGACGTAGTGCTGATATTCCATAAAAGGGAAGATTTATTGTGAGTTACTAACAGATGTCATCTGAGGGTTGGATGAGAATTTCTGGAGGCCTCTTAAGCCGAGCAGATGCTGTACGGCCTTTTGTTGATCGTATACGATGTGTTAACGATGTGTGTGTTCACTCTGGATGTT
>NW_018129991.1:0-1389 GCF_001952655.1 Monopterus albus
GATTGACTCAACTTTTACGTTGCAAAAGCAGTGCTACACGCTAAGAGCTTCCGTGGCTCACACACTGGAGAGGCCATCGCTGCAGCAACAGAGGAAATGTTAAAAGCATGGAACATTGAGAAGAGTAAGGTTCATGTCATTTTACGAGATAATGCCAGTAACGTGGTCAAAGCAATGGACCGTCTTGGAGTTGCCAGTTTGGGGTGCTTTGCACATAGCTTGCAACTTGTTGTAAACGAGGGACTGCTAGCGCAGCATAGCATCAGTGATGCTGTGTCTGTCGGCAGAAAAATCGTGGGTCACTTCAAGCACTCGCCACTTGCATATTCACGCTTAGAGGACATTCAGGTGGAACTGAATATGCCGACCAAGCGTCTTCAGCAAGATGTACATACAAGGTGGAACAGTACGTATTACATGATCCAGAGCCTTCTAGCACAAAAATGGGTCTTGTGTGCATATGCTGCGGAGTACGACCTGCCAGCTACATTAACTGCAAACCAGTGGGGGCTACTTGAAAAGACCGTAACGGCACTAGCTCCTTTTGAGGAGCTGACTATGGAGGTGAGCTCTGCATCTGCATCTGATGTCATCCTCATTGTCTGTGTTCTTAAACGCGCTCTGCGTCGAGAAGACCCCGCCGACGAGGGGGCAAAGACCATGAAGACCACCCTTTTTGAGGCTGTGGACAGACGTTTCAGTGCCGTGGAATATGAGCCATTATACTCTGTTGCAACGCTGCTAGATCCAAGATATAAGGACAGGTATGTGGTATCTCTTAAGTTCACTGTGTGTGTGTGTGGATGGAGATATATGAATGATATATGTAACAAAATGTTACATATCTTTATTTTTATCCAGGTTCTTCACCAGTGCGGAAACCTCAGGATGTGGAAAAAATGCACTAATAGGGCAGTTAAAGATGGAAGCTTCAAGACCAGCAGAGGAGACCTCATCTGAGTCAGCAGCCTCAGAGCCTGCAAAGAAGACTCCAAGGGTTGAAGGTGGAGACTGCAGTGGAATTTGGAGCATTTTTGATGAAATTTTAGAGGAAAGCACATCTGTTCCTGATTCAGCTACCCCTAGCGCATGCTTTGAAATTCAGACCTACTTCAGTGAGCCGACTATTCAGCGTTCAGACAGTCCACTGTTGTACTGGAAAGCCAACCAGTCCAGACTGCCCTTGCTAGCAACCACAGCAGCTAAATATCTCTGTGCACCTTCCAACTAGTGTGGAGAGTGAGAGGCTTTTCAGCACAGCCTCCAATATTGTTGATGAAAGAAGAAACAGGCTGACAGCTGAGAAGGCTGAGATGCTCATCTTTCTAAAAAAGAATCTGCCCCTTATGTTGAAATGAGTAAACCTGATATCAGGGGTAATAGCCCAAC
>NW_018129991.1:1648-2411 GCF_001952655.1 Monopterus albus
GGCTGCACTTTTTTTAGTTGGATTTTATAATAAATATTTAAATTTTGTTTTGACTATTTAATAGTGGTGTGGCCCTGTAAAATGCTGCTAAAAGCTGCATGGTTAAAAATCCTAATAAAAAAGCAGCAGTGTTCAATATCTTGATTTATGTTGTGGGCTTTTCTTCCTTTTGGGGATTAAAATATTTTTTTCTTAGTTTTGATACATGATTTTTAGAAGGCCTGGTTAAGCAGTAAATCTATACAAATATATTAACAATTTACTTGGTATAGGACAGGAATCGGTATCAGCAGATACTAAATTTTGTGGCATCTGTATCGGATGTGAAAAACTGGTATCTAGCCATCCCTAGTCATATTTCTGGAGTTGCAGTATCATTCTTTGGAGTCGTGGCGGGGCTGCAGCTAGTGGCTTCTTCATCACTAACTCCAATGGTTTGTGATCCGATTCCACAATGACGTGCCGGCCATACACATATTGGTGGAAGCGTTTGCAGCCAAATAGAACGGTATAGAGCTCCTTCTCTGTTTGTGCATAGTTGACCTCACAGTCAGTGACCTGGATGTGTAGGTGAGTGGCTTTCCATCCTGAAGCACTGCGCCGAGGCCATATTTGGATGCGTCTACTTGGAGGTGTAGGTCTTTCTGTGGGTCATAATACATGAGTACTGGCCCAGGTTCTTCTTTCATTTTCTTGAATGCATCATCATGCTGCAGATCCCAAATAAACTCAGATCGTTTGAGCAGCTGGCAAAGTGGTGCAT
>NW_018129992.1:0-414 GCF_001952655.1 Monopterus albus
GTTTCAGGTTCAGGGTCCTGCACTGGATGGGTCATTGGTCTGGTTGTTGTTTTTCTTTGTGGTGTTCTAGTAGGGTTTGGAGTTGCACGTGGCATCCGCTGGTATAAAGGTTAGTTTAATATCATATGAACATGTTCTCAATGAGCTGACAACACAATAAATCTTTGCATTTCCAATATTTTATATTTAGTCTTTATTAGTGTTTTTCCATATAAAACCTGCTGAGTCAGTGATTAAATTAAAACTAAATCTAATGTGGACATGAATCTATTGTCCTAGTTGTTTATTTATACAGTTCTGAACATGATTCAGTTCCTTCCATGTTTCCTAATTGAATCTGTCCATAGACTTTAAAGTTCAGGCTTGAATTCCACCTTTAAAGCCTTTTACCATTCAAATGTTTTGATGAGGACA
>NW_018129992.1:1258-1740 GCF_001952655.1 Monopterus albus
ACAGCCTCCCGGGGCCCCACCACCTGCAGGAGGATCCGTAAGGGGCCGGTGCATAGTGGATTGGGCAGCAGTCGAAGGCAGGGGCACCGACGACCCGATCTCTGGACACGGATATTCTCAGGTCTGTCTTAAAACTCTACTCACATGTCCAGGGAGAAACTGAGTGAGTCCCATTTAGTTTAGTTCTGTCCCTGTTGGAAGAATTAAACATCAACATCACATGAAGTGTTGGATCAGGATTTAGGATCATTTTGGGGCAAAGATGAAGAAAAGATGGATCCGATGTTTAGTGCTGACATCTTTGAAAAGGTGGTTAGTTTAACAGTGACACTGAATCATCAGGGGGCGGAGTCTGGCTGTTTGTGTCCACGTGCAGCCTGGACATGGGAAAAATGCCTGATACATTCGACTATCCGTGGAAAAGTGTCCTAGTGTATTCAGCTGGGATCATGCGAAGTCTCTCCCACAGCCACTGGCGAAGG
>NW_018129992.1:2146-2410 GCF_001952655.1 Monopterus albus
TATCCTGCCAAAGTTTAATGAACTTTTAATACTTGGTGATTTTAACATCAGCATCTGCTGAGAGTTTTCTATTCATTTTAAAAACGACTCTAACGCCTTGCGAGCTACTTTTCAAATGACCAAGTCAAAAGGTTTGGCCTACAGTTAAAATACTAAACACATATTTATTTATACCTTATGTAAACGCAATATAAGTTGGCACACCTGGCATACCTGCGTGAACCTTAAGACACACTACAATCTGCAACCTGTGTAACAAGCAAA
>NW_018129993.1:0-561 GCF_001952655.1 Monopterus albus
CTATCCTTTAAACTTCCTATCCTTAATGACACCTTATGTCAGCTAGATACTGTGCAAAGCAAATATGGTCTTAAGTGGCAATTGCCACAGCTTTTATTGGTTATTTCAGAAAAAAATGTAACACTTCCTCAAAAGGCCAGAGTATACTGGTTTTTAAAACTTCTCAGTACAGTATCATCTGAGGGTATAAGGAGGTAGCTGCCACTTTAACTGCAGGTTGTTATTATTTCGGAGGTTTTGGAGTCTTATCCTGAATTAATAACATGAAAGAGGGAAGTCTGTAGGGAACTCTGTTTGCAGGTTCATGGTAGTCAATTACTGAGTGAATATCTCTGCCAGAAAATATCCAGCAGTCTTTGGAGCTTTAATACGTTTTAAATGCAACCGGTTCTTTTATCTGAAGGCCCCAAGAAGTAACACTCAGGAAACAGGAATCAGCTTTACGTAGATTTATTTTCTTCTGGTTAAATACAGCGCTGGGCTCTATGAGATGACAAGTCCCAAGAGCCTCGATAATCAAAAATCATTCACATTTATCTTCTCGGGCTGGGACTGCCCTGT
>NW_018129993.1:1308-2410 GCF_001952655.1 Monopterus albus
GTTGGCCCTCCTGTGTTGGGCCATGCATTTGTGGAGCTGCTTAGTTTCATCAATGTACAAGTCGTTACACTCCTGACTACACTTAATTGCATACACCACATCACTCTGTTTATGTCTGGGTGTTTTGTCCTTTGGGTGGACCAGTTTCTGCCGCAGGGTGTTCCCTGGCTTAAAGCTGACCGGAATATTGTGGTTGCCAAAGATCCTTTTTAAATTCTCTGATAAACCAGCCACATAAGGGATGACGGTGTTATCCCCTCTTGTTTCTGGTTTCTCCCTGTTGGTGTTGGGCCTCTTCCTTGCTTTGGTGGCCCACTTAGGGTATCCACAAGCCCTAATGGAGTTCTGGATATGTAATTTCTCCTTCTTGGCCCCTTCTGCAGTTGTGGGCGCTTCCTCACCCCTGTAATTTAGAGTTCTGATGACTCCCAGTTTGTGTTGAAGTGGATGGTGTGACTCAAAAAGCAGGTACTGGTCTGTGTGTGTAGGTTTCCGATACACTTCTACCTTTAGGCTTCTGTCCCCTCCCAAGTGGACTGCACAATCCAAAAAGGCCAGACAGTCATCTCTGGTATCCTCACGAGTGAACTTGATGTTGATATCCACAGAGTTGATATGCTTGGTGAAAGCCTCTACCTCCTGGGTCCTGATTTTAACCCATGTGTCGTCCACGTAGTGGGAGCAGTGGCTGGGAGCAGTACCAGTGAAGGAAGACAGGGCTTTGTCCTCAAATTTCTCCATGTACAGATTGGCAACTATAGGAGACACTGGGGAGCCCATAGCACAGCCGTGTTGCTGTCTATAGAAGTGCCCCCTAAACTGGAAGCAGGTAGTGTTTAAACAAAGTTCCAGCAGAGTGCATACATGCTCTGGGGTGAGATTAGTCCTGCTGTTCAGCGTGTCATCCTTCCAGAGTCTCTTCTTCACCGCCTTGACAGCCTTTGTGGTGGGGATGCAAGTGAACAAGGATGTGACATCATATGAGACCATGGTCTCCTTCTGGTCCAGCTGCAGTTGTTGGACTTTCCTTGCGAAGTCCTGGGAGTTAATTATGTGGTTTTCTGTGTTTCTTACAAAAGGAGCCAGAATGGTGGCCACATGC
>NW_018129994.1:0-2409 GCF_001952655.1 Monopterus albus
GCACCTACGGTTCTTGTACAATTCCACCGAAAATGATGGCAGGCTCAGTATTACAACTGACCCCATGGGTAGGTGGGGGGCAGCCGTCCAAGTGCATGAGATGATTGACAGTGCGTTGCACCACCTCCTGGCTCTGATTGGTAGTTCACATTTGGGTGTGGTGGATTTTTTTCAAATGGACTTAGAGGCAGTAGGAGGAGCCAGAGAACCCTGATGTTTTCACAGAATATCTGATGTGTGACTAGGTGGCACAGCGGCACGTTGGTTAGCACTTTTGCCTTACACAAAGAAGGGTCCGGATTCAAGCCTTGGCCGACCCGGTGCCTTTCTGTGCGGAGTTAGCATGTTCTCCCTGTGCCTGTGTGGGTTTTCAAAGGCATGCCATTTAGGTTGATTGGCAACTCTAAATTAGCCATTATCCAACGTAAAACATACTCTGTTTAACATGCACATCATCAGTTCTAGGTTGTACCCCGTCCTCCCCTACACACTGTAGTAGTAAAAGACTCTTGTGAGATAAATTTATGCCTTGAGCAAAAGATATCAGTGAATGGTCAGGTCTGTTCTGTTTTATTAACTTAGCATGGTGGATCATACAACTTCAAAAGAATAATTTAACATTTAGGGAATGATGCTAATTTGAATTCTTGCTGAGAGAGATAAGAAGGTTGATGCCAGTTGTCAGTTAAAGTGACCATGGTCAGGTAAAACTGTGGATCTCTGTAGAGGACCATTGCCAGACATGCAGTAACCTCAGGCCCTGTATTTTTTCCCCATCCTCTGGTCACAATGCAGCAGCAAATATATATCCACAAAACCGTGCACAGTCCGCTTTTAAAATGGCACCGGTGGATGAGGATAATCACCTTTATTGGCCAAGTATGTTACAAGGACTTTTTTTCCGGTACAGAACCGAGGCAGCCACCTGCGGTGCTAACTCAGCCAATGGCTCTAACCATCGGGGGCAACGGGGGGGTTCAGTGTCAACAAAACCATGCACAGTCCGCTTTTAAAATGGCACCGGTGGATGTCAGGCAAGCTCACATAAACATGCAGCTGCCTAGAGAATATCACCATTCAAGATCCTTAAATGATCACCTAATACTTTATTTTATTAGAAAAAAAGTCCTGCGAGCGATAGTTTGTGAGACGTGTATAAACCAAGTTGCTTCTGCATAAAAGTACTAAAACATACAAACACCTTTAAGTATTGAGCTGCAGGTGAGTATCTTAATCTAGCTTAGCATAAAGAGTGGCAAAAACCGACCATTAGGCTATAACCGTTATGAGGTTATTGCACTTTTAAACTGCATTATTTTTTAGCTAGGTGTACTTAATAATCTGGCAATTTTCAGCTGTGCTTCAAGTGACAGTGACTGTTGTATAAAAGAAAGTGTTTCAACATTAACTGTTCAGAGGTGATTGCAATATTATTTAAATAATATAAAGCAGAATGAAAGCTGCTTGTAACACCTGTTGATGATATTCCAAAGCATGAGTCCATCATTTCTGTAGTAGAAGTTTGGCACATCTTCCAGTCCACGCTCAGCTATGTCATCTGGGATACAGAGGGAGCTGAAGGTCACTGATGACAATGATCTCCTCAGAAAAGTGTAAACTGTATCATATCCAGTAGCTGTAAACTGGGGAACAGTCAAACATATAAGGAATATACTTAGAAACAAATACTGTTTATTATGCTGAAAAAATATTGTTTAGGTAAATGTCTACTGAGCGTGTTGGTCTTTTCATAGAGTGTTGAAAATTCCAGTTTTGGATAATAGAAGTGGTCGACCTAAGATGTTGATCTGTAGAGTGTAGCGAGTGTGAGGTACGAGAAGCTGAAGAAAGGAGAGAACTTTGTTAGTAATACTACAGCTTGTTGATGGTCATTTAGCAGTGAGAAACAAAAATTATTCTTCATCATGTTTGGAGGACACTAAAATCAACAAGTTGAAAAAACTACAAGTAGAGAAAGTTCAGTACATATAAGTATTTTCCCCATTTACCTTGTACAGTGGATGTACCATGGGCACATTGCGCAGCAACGACACCGCAAACACTTCAGCCAGCAGGTGAGTTCGCAGCAGGTGAACATTGAGTTCATGCAGAGTGAAATCTGCACTTCTCACAAAAATCTTGGCCATCAACCAGTCGTACTCAGAATCAGTAGGAAAAAAGATTGGGTTGTCTTCTGCTGGAGTCTGCTTCAGCTACAAGAGAAGATAGAGGTTTGTTCTGCTAGACAGGTAGTTTGATCCCTTAAGGGCAAATTCACATTTCTATTGAATCCCTTTTACAAGGAGGCCAGAGCCTGTTCATTTCTGAACAGTAGTCCTTGTTTCATTCAGTACTCTATTAGTGTACTGCTCTATACACCTAACATCTATTGCATGTTTGTATTGGAAA
>NW_018129995.1:0-2409 GCF_001952655.1 Monopterus albus
AGCTCAGTGGGGAACTTCATACTGGGAAAGACTGGATTCAACACTGAGAAAGAATCAGCCGACTGTCTGAGAGTCAGAGGACTGATCGAAGAGAAACCGATAGTTCTGATCAACACCCCAGACCTGCTGCATCCTGGTGTCTCCCAGTACAAACTTACTAAACATATAGATGACTGTGTGCGACTCTCTGCTCCTGGACCTCATGTGTTCCTGCTGGTCCTACAGCCTGAAGGCTTCACTGAGGAGCAGGGACTGAGGCTCTGCACCTTCCTTGAATATGTCAGTGACCGTTACTGTGATCACTCACTGGTTCTGATACCAGAATCCAGAGAGGAGAGGTCAGGTGTCAGGGAAGGCTACATGAACCACTCCCCCCTAAAACACATGATCAGCCTGTGTAGAGGTCCGTTTTTATGGAGGAAGACCACAGAACCGTCAGAACTGCTGGCACGCCTGTACCAGATTGTGGAGGAGAACAGAGGAGAGCACATGAGGAGTGAAGCGTTTGGAGATCCAGCATCTGCTCCACCTGGTGACCAGCAGAGACGGAGACAGGAAACAGCCTCTCCTCGCTCGGACACCGGTAAAGTTACCAGTAAGTGAGTGTAATGGGTGGTGTCAGCTGGCCCAACTTCCACACAGAAGGGGCACTGCACAAACTGCGTGGTGTCACAATTCATGTGACCTCCTGTTGTCCTCAGACCAAACACACCTTGGTTAGCTCTTACAGCCAAAACAGAAGGGCCACTTTGTTGGGAAATGGATTTCCAAGACTTTCCTTTCATTCCTTAATACAAGCTGTGGTTCTGTTCAACAGATCATTTCCATGAGTTGTGTCTCTCTCTTGGTTGTATTACAGAATCTGCACTCCGAATTGTGCTGCTGGGAAAAAGCGAAAGGGAAAAGACAAGACTTGGAAACTTCATAATCGGTACACAAGGGGCTCATTTCCAGAAACAGCCTCCAGCCAGACAGTGTGTGGTCACCTACGGGGAGTGGAAGGAACAGTCTGTGGTTGTAGTTAAAGTCCCAAACATCTTCAGCCTTTCTGAGGAGATGGTGAAAGAGGAGCTGAGGAGCTGTGAGAGTCTGTGTTGTCCAGGACAAAACGTTCTGCTGCTGTTAGTGAAGCCCTCAACGTTCACAGAGAAGAAGAGGGAAACTCTGAAGTTCATCATGAGATTGTTTGGAGGTTTAGCCATGAGACCGAAGCCAGCTTTAAACCTGGTTGTGTGTGGGAGGAGAGGAGCAGGGAAGACCTCAGCAGCCAAGACCATTCTAGGTCAGACAGAGCTTCACTCAGTCTCCAACTCCCCACAGTGTGTTAAACATCAGGCAGAGGTGTGTGGACGTCAGGTTTCCCTGGTGGAGCTGCCTGCCTTGTATGGAAAACCTCCAGAGGCCGTGATGGAGGAATCACTCAGGTGTATCTCCCTCTTTGGTCCTGAGGGCGTCCATGCCCTCATCCTGGTCCTACCTGTGGATCCCCTCACTGATGAAGACAAGGGAGAGTTAGAGACCATCCGGGACACGTTTGGCTCTTGAGTCAGGGACTTCACCGTGATCCTGTTCACTGTGGAGTCAGATCCTACAGCTCCAGCTGTTGTTGACTTTGTCAGAAAGAGCAGAGACATCCAGGAGCTCAGACAGAGCTGTGGAGGAAGATGTGTTGTTCTCAGCATCAAGGACGGGCAGCAGGTCCCTGAGCTGCTCCACACTGTGGACACGATGACACTGTCCAAGGACAAACCATGCTGCTACACAGCAGAGACATTTGCACAGGCCCAGATGGACAAAGTCATACAACAAAAACAAAAGATCTCCTCACTACACACTGAACTGAGGGAGATGAAAAAGAGACACATGGCCACTTGTAAGTACTTCCTAGTTTAGCCTCTTCTTATGGTGGTGCAGTGGTTAACGCTGTTGCCTCAGCGCAGGACGTTTCTGGGTTCGTAGGTGACCAGGCCTTTTCTGTGTGGTGTTTGCATGCCAGGTTGACTGATGACTCTAAATTGCATGTGTTTGTCTGACTGTAAAGATGTTTTTCAGCCTCTCCTGGTGAACTGCTGCGTGCGTGGCAGATGTGTCCGGAGCCAGGGCAGTTTTGTGTCCATTGTCTGTAAAATGCATTGTTTATCTTCTGCATCTTCATTACGTGGGGGTGGAGAAAGCACCGATGTAGGAGCAGGGATGCATAACTCCCGGTGTCGGGGAGCTGTTACTAGCTGGCAACGAGTGAAATGTTGAGTTCAAGGACCGTCCCTCATGTCACTGTTACGACAACGTGGTTTAAAGCAATCTGGTCAGTGTAGCGACGTGACCCGATGGGCTGGCTCTGTTGATGGATGAGCGCGGCCCCACAGGGCCCCGGGTAGATGCTGACTGACCTTGACACCACACGATTGC
>NW_018129996.1:0-420 GCF_001952655.1 Monopterus albus
GGTGATTTCTGCCAGGGATCAATCACCTGTGTGACCTTACTGGTGTTCAGGACCAGTCGATTTTCCTCACACCACTTCACAAAGTGGGCATGTTGGTCTACAGAGCATGTTTTCATTTAAAAAAATAACCCCAACACCAGCACTATAATAAAAGGTAATTGGTTGAGGGGGTGGTGTTGGGCAGGAGCCAGTGTGTTCTGTTTGTAATTGTGCAACTTGCAGCCACAAAATAATGAAACCTTTCAGATATTAAACACCCTCAGCAGAAAAGAACAATAATAAGAAAAGAACAGCGGACTCACCTTCTGTTAGAGAGAATGTTTTAGACCAATCCAACTCTACCACTCTAGCTGTGATATCACCACTACAGCCCCTGACTCTTTCTCTTCATAGAGACCAATGGACAGTATTTCTCATTTT
>NW_018129996.1:773-2409 GCF_001952655.1 Monopterus albus
CCCGACACAATGACAGGTGTCACTGTAACAGATAGTCAGTGTTATTCACTTCACCTGCCACTAGTCATAATGTTATTCCTGATTGATGTATGATATCTTTTCATGTCAGTTTTATTATAATTGACAAAAATCACAACTTTACGTCACAGGTCACATATAATTTCTATTGTTAATCCTTCAATTCAAATAAAAATCACTATATTTAATTAACTAGACTCCAAACTCCCAGTACTTAATAAATTAAATGTTACAATGTCATTGGCTTGTCCAGTAGGGAGGCAGCCATTCCTTCAAATGCACCAATTATGGGACATCATTTTTTGCTCATCATTCAATCTCCACACACACACACACACACACACACACACACACACACACACACACACACACACAGAAAGAAGAGAGCTCTCTCACAACTCGAGCCCTGACATGACTAGGAAGAGCTTCCTGGGGATTTTCAGGTTTTTAGTTATAAGTGAGGTCATCATAAACACACTATCAGGGTTTTCTTTCTTCCTGAGCACCACAAAACACAGATTCCGGTTAAACTTACTTTGGAGAACCACTTAACACCTATGACTGTCAAAGTGAGGCCTTCTGCTGGATCTTAATAATTGGTAATAATTAAGTAATGTTAAACAATTGTAGAACACAGTTATATTTATGGACAAGATTAACTACTTATTTGTTATTATTAGTAATCTCTTCAAATGACATGACATACATATAGTTGCTAAGTGCATTTAGAGCTTACCTCTTAGTTAACTGTTTCCACACTCCTTTTTTTCAAAAACCTGGTCCATCTATCAATGATCTCTGAGCTTGTTTGTCATTATTGCAGCACAAATTTATTGAATATGCAGCAGTAACAGGTTTTTCAAATATAGACAATATAATTTTGTAGTCAAGTGATTTTAGTATATATATAAATAGCCATGACATTAACCTATAAAATCCTGGTTAGAGCGCTCTTGTCAATTAATTTTTTTTTTTTTACATTTTTAGAATTGGCTACCATGTGAAACCTAGTATTTAGTGCTTATAAAAGATGACAACATCAGACTGATAAAATGTTAGAATAGGATATATAAATATAATGGGAATACAAATAAAAAAGTTAAAAATTATGTTTTAGAAAATATTCTATTTGAGTAACTTGAGTGTTTCATGTATCTACACACCTGTTGCCATTTTAGTTGTACAATCTTGTACAATTTTTAATTTCCTTGGTTGAATTTAACAGAGGCTGCTCCAAAATAAAAGAGAGGCGGTTCAATAAATGATCAATACAACTTTTATTTTAACTGAGGCCAAATTTACTGAGTGCTTACAAGTTCCACTTACATTCAACTTGTCATTTGTTTTAATGGGCTGGTATCAGAAGTTACTTTTTATGATACTGACAGAATGCATTTTTATCACAAGGCAGTGAAAACTGCCAGTTACTGAAAGCTGACATGAAATATGTGGTCAGACTCATAATCTTGACGATTTCTCTGATCATGATTTCTGCTATTAAGTCAAAATTTTATTCTTTAATAAGTTTAAAGATTACTTGCTTTTATTAAAGTATTGTGTTGGTATTTGTCAGAAAAAGTAAGCTCTCCTGTCACTGTTATTTTCAAAAATTTACCAA
>NW_018129997.1:0-2409 GCF_001952655.1 Monopterus albus
TTTAACAACTTTCTCATTACATTTTTCGTTGGTTCCCTCTTTAGATACATTTCAGTTTCACTAAACCAGATGCCAACCACGTCTTCCCACTGGACATGGCTGAAAAGTCAGTTGATGACATGTACTGTGGCTGCAATAAAGAAATGATGGAATTAGTGCAACATAAATACTTAAAAAAAGAGTTTAGCGGATTGTTTGCAAATGCGTGGAAAGTCGCAAAACGCTGTGCAAAACGGAAACGGAGAACGAATCCTGATCTAACTGAACTTCACCTGACAGCAATCTGTCTTTATACAGCTAATGAAGTGTACCAAAAATTCAACAAGGCAGTCAGGACAGAGAGGGATGAGTATACATCCTCATTTAAGTTTCACTCTTTACATTACCTGCTGGCATCAGCCATACAGATCTTGAATAACAATTACAACTGTCTCACTACTTATAGACGAACCAATGTTAGATTTACTGGCAACGTAAACCAAATAATTAGATTTGGTTCTTTTGCCTCCAGCTCTTTTAAAAAAAACCTGAAAAATTTTGGTCATGAGAGCTGCTTTCAAATTGAGACCTGTTTTGGTGGTTATTTGAAACATTATTCTACTTTTGGTGCAAAAGAGAAAGAAGTGCTCATCCCCCCCTATGAGGTGTTTAAAATAACTGAGATAATTAGAGGGAAGAAAAAAATTCGAGGCCTGAGTGATTGTAAAGTTGTCTATATCTTGAAGCATGAAGGGGCTAAGAGCCAGCTGAACTGCAAAGTTGCACACAATTGAAAGTCCAGTGGTTATTGTCCAAGTAGGAAGCCTTGTTCTTCCATCTTTCAACATTCTTAACTGCTTATCACAACTCATTAAATTAGCAATTTAAATGACATACTTTAAAAATTGCAACATTATGCTTAGGGTTTATTTCATCCTTGTTTGTGTATCGTTAAATTTTTATTTTAATGAAATCAGTAATTTGTCATTGCACAAAGATGTGCACATATATCTGTGTGCAAACATAAAGGAATACCATATCTACTGTTTAATGCAATAAAGTTGCTTGTATGCTCACAAGGCTACATTTCTTTGTATAATGTTATATTCACATCGTTAAACACGTTAAAAACCTAAAACTAACAGCTTGTTTTAAAAGATCTATGATATTGTCAAAGAAATAAATAAAATAATCTATACACACACACCAGACACATAATCATGTTGTGTTTAAGATATGATTTTAAGATACAGTGTTTATTTAGTTTTTTACATTGACTTCTCTAAATGCATTATTCAGCATTGCATCATGGGAGAAGAGGAATATTTTTAATTCAACCTAGTAAGAAATACAACCTTGTACAACAATGTACATATAAGGTACAAGGACACATTTTATGAGAATTAAGAATCACAGCATGATGTTGTTAGTGAGAACAAAGTAACTGTGTAAGAACATCTTATACATTTTAGCTTCATCAGTAAAGTCTAACCAGGTGTTCTTCACTGAGCCGTCACACTGGCAGCTGCATTAGATGTAAGACTGTACCTTTTTAATGTTCAAAGCAGAGTTAATTTCAATTAAGCATGTGTAACCGGGATGTAATAATTACGCAAAACGTTTTGTTTATGTGCAAGTTAATTTACATGCCTGGTCAGGGATACCTCCACTCCACTAGGGCTCGCAGCTGAGCCATGCTTTTCTTTGTTGGTAGCCGGGTATAAAGAGGGGTCGCGCACCGCTCGCCGCTCTCTTTCCTGCATGGTGTCGAGTGGAAAGAGGTGGGAGCTCCACCCATTTGTGGTTATTTTACTTTTATTGTCCACCCTGGGTCGTATGGGTAAACTTGTTGTGTGCTTTTGTTTAGGAGCGAGCTGAGCACTCACTGGAGGCAATCTGTTTTCTGTTTTTTTTTCTCTGTGACCAGCAATAAAGGGCTCCGTTGAATAGCAAATGTGTCGGTCCATGTGTTACCAGAGGGACAGGCGAGATGGCGGGGACTAAGAGGACAGCATAGAGACTCAAAGGCGACCGGTTACACATGCTTGGCTACTAATATAGTTTTATTTTTTGGTCCCTGTGAAGTAATTGAAAGTACAGAGATGAGTTATTCATGCTACAACCCGTTAAAATTGTTGCAGTTGCTGAAGGGAGGTGTCGTGGCTAGAATGTGATACAGACTAAATTAATTCAAACAAAGCATCCCAATTTAAGTAATCATTTAATATTACAATTATTTTGAACAGAGTAGTAGTTAAATAGGTAATCTGGTAGTTAGGAAATCACTCCTCCTGCAATGGAATAGATAAAGTATTAAATAAGGAGATTGTCAGGGCGCCAGTCAGTCATTGTTGGTCACAAGTTACCGTCAGTCGGAGTCCATTCCACATGGCCGGGTCCACCAGCACACTCAAGGCTGCTGCACCATCC
>NW_018129998.1:0-2408 GCF_001952655.1 Monopterus albus
CTCTCTCTCTCTCTCTCTTCCTCTTTCGCTGGCTGGAGAGGAACAGAGCCAACAAACACAGCCATAAAAAGGACACTGGTCCGGGTCTGGAAACACTATCAAGGCCTCGCTACGTTAACTCTCCTACTACACACACTGACCTCAATAAATCTGTATGTTAGTACTCAGTGTGTACAGCCAACTATTAGACACAGGCCATATTAACAGCATCTGTTGTTTGGACAAACTGTTTTAAAGGGTTAGAACTGTTTGTGTATGAGTAGTGTGAGAAAAAAAAATCCTGTTTTGTCTCAGAAAAGTTACATTATTTAAAAAATCATCAGTTTCTCTCTACTGCTCTTCATAGAAACCTCCTTAAAAAATTATAACCACAAAGTATCTGGTTGGTCTTCAAAGAATGAAGGCTTTCTTACGGAGATAGCAGGCACCAGACACAGGATCACAGTTCTTCTCATGGCAAGAGCAAGTTAGGTTGCAGTTCACTCCGTACTGGCCAGGTTGACAGGTCATATTGCAGCTTGAGCACAGAGAAGAGACAAAACAACATCTGTTTATAGTTCATTCCAAGTAACAGATGTGTTAAATAGGACATAGAAAAAGAGAAAAGGATAAATAGGATCAGCTTTTTGTTCCATGCAGGGTTTTTTTCTATAACAGAAATTTGTAGGAATTTCACTTCTTTTTTCCCAGATTGTGGTTTATCCGTATCTGTAAAGATATGCCTCAAATTGCACTCCTTAAATTCCCAAGTGTGTGACAAACGTTATATGAAAGGCATCAACTGTTTTCTATGTGCGCTGCGTGCTGCCGAGGGCACGGACATGAGTTGCCTTATGACTTACTAGGTGCCATAAAACCCTGGGTCACATAGACACTCTCCGGTGACAACATGACAGATGCCGTTAAAACAGTGACTGCAGTTGTTCTCACAGTTCTCACCATACGTGCCATTGGGGCAGCGCACCTCACACCTGTGGCACACAGACGGAATGCCATGATTACAGTCATTTTCAAGCTTAGCTGAATGGGTCTTGGGCATTATCACAGTCACTGTAGGAGCTACTAGTTAAACGCACTACCATGATAGTTTTAACATTGAAAATGACAAAGCTTTTCTTTCACACATTTTCAGATTTTACAGTATGTTTTCTTACCTGTCCCCAATCCAGCCAGGGTTACAGTGAGAGCACTTGCCATGAATGGGGTCACAGTGGTGACCGTCTTTACAGGTGGGACACACTTCCTGGCAGTTTTCACCAAAGAAGCCCTTGGAGCAGAGCTGATCACATCGTGTTCCGTTCCAGCCTCGGTCGCAGGTGATGCAGGTTCCCTCTGTCACCTTACAGGGCTGCTGGCCCTTGCAGTGTCCACACCTGTGGTCAGTCAAGGAAAATTGGAGAAAAAAAAAATCAACTTTTTTACACAAAAGTCATCCATCTCATCTACGTATACTGAAACAGTTTAGGCATGATTAATCATAATAATCTGTATTTCCATTTCTCAAATTGTTACTTTAATGATTATTTAGAGAGGAGATAAAAAGATTGAACTCTGTGTTCTTTGGGGTTTATAGCAACTGCACAGTGTGAAAATGGTCCAGTCCATGGAAGGTAAAGCACTTGACCTAAATTGCTTTTACATGCTGGCGGATAATTATGAGATAATGCGAATACCAATTCCTAAATCTCACTTTATTATTGCTTCATTAAGTAACATGTTCAGGTATTTTAAGGACTATCAGCTGCAGTATATATCAAATCCTATTTCCTATCAAAACCACTAATGGATCAGACAAGGAAACTGAACATTAGGCATCTGCTGATCTTTTTCTCCCACCTGTTCCTGCAGTTTTGACCATAGAATCCAGCAGGACACGGTTCTCTGCAGAACTTCCCACGGTACCCTGGTGTACAGGTACACGAGCCGTCTGCCTGGTTGCACTTGCCATGAACACACTGACAATATCGTTCACATCGTGGGCCCCACAGCCTCTCTCGGCACTGGCAACGTCCCGTGAACTGGTCGCATGGTGAATTGTTACAGTTACACTGGATTCCACAGTTCCTCCCTGTCCAGCCAGAGTTGCACATGCATCGCCCCGTCACTGCATCACATACAGAGTTGATGCTGCAGTAGCAGTTGTTGTTGCACTGGGGACCCCAAAAGCCAGGGTGGCATGTGCATTTGCCCGTCTCTTGGTCACATTTGCCCTTTTGGCATAAGCACGCGTTCTCACAGTTTGGTCCCCAGCGATTGTGGTTGCAGGTACACTCGCCAGTCAAATCATCACACTGACCATTGGGGTGACAATTACATTTCCCCTTGCAGTCAGGCCCCCAAAACTGGGCAGGACACTCTGTTAAATGACAGTATAATCATGAGAAAACAGGCAAAGATTCGTCTGACTT